>NC_048286.1:33091073-33272155 GCF_009762535.1 Notolabrus celidotus | reverse complement strand
GAAAGAAAGAAAGAAAGAAGGACAGCCAGTTAAGAAAAATTTAAGAAAGAATGAATGAAAAGAAAGAAAGAAAGAATAACAGACCCCAAAAAGGAATCTACAGCAGAGATCCAGAGGAACCTACGAGACAAGGGAGCTCAGGGACTCCAGAAAGGTCTATGGTTAGTAACTTTAATGGGACAGGAAGAGTTAAAGTGAGAGACAGGCAGAGAGAGGAGAGGAAGAGTTAAAGTGACTCATCTTAATCCACCATGAGCAGAGCACTTTGCAGCATTTATCAAGTTACAGTGGCAAGGACAAACTTCCTTTAACAGGCAGAAACCTCCAGCAGGACCAGATTCTAAAAACACATTGACCCCCTGAAGGTTTCCAACCTGAACGTTGCTTTTTAAACACATAATCTGAGCAGTGCTGAGTCACATCCTGAGCTTTCTTTTACATCTTCTTCTCCTTCTGAACTTTGTAGCATCACGACGACTCTCAGAGAAGCAGCCCAAAGAGCCCTCTCAGGTGAATCCGCTTCACTAACACGTTTCATTCGTCAACATTGGTCTCTCTACGACCCTGATTACATGAGTGTGGACCAGCGACAGGCTCCTCAACACGGCCGTAAAAGGAAATTGATGACCGCTGTGAAGTAGAGGAAAAGCTGTGTGAGAGTCGTTAAATGTTAAATGAAATTTTGAAATTACAGCGTGTTTTTTTGTTAAAGCTTTCAGGAGCCTGAGGAAAACGTGGACTTCAATCAACAAGCTGAACCCTGTAAGCTTCCAGTCCATTTAGCATTAATCACACACATAAATCAGGGTTGGAGTTTTATTTGAGGTTTCATTACGTCTCTGCAGGTTGATGGATGAGTGTTTTCGTGCCATGCAGCTTTTTTAAACTCTGCAAATCAGCAGCTGCATCTTTTTTCGTCCGGCCCACGCCACAGCAGGATAAATGCTGAGAGAGGACGCCGTGTCATGTGGAGAGACAGACAGACACAGCCGGGGCCAGGCCGGGCCAAACCGTGACGGGATGAGGAGAGAGGGGAGAGACACAATGAAATGTTATGGGCATGGCAGCGTTGTCATGGCAAACTGCTGACCCAGCACTGTCTCGTTACAACTTCCCAACGGGCCGCCACCGCCGACAGCAGCCGCCATGAAATCTGTGAACACGCTCCTGCACTTTGTTCCTTTCCTGAGCCTCAGTTTACAGCGCAGCAAAGTGTTCAGAAGTGCTGAAACAACTTAAAGAGAGTCTCTGGAGACTTTGTATACTGCTACACAAAAGGTATGGACTCACAAGAAACAGGTTTTAAATCAAATAGAAAGGACAGGATCATATCAGAGTCAGGATGCCCTGAAGTTATGTACCTAATCTGGGATAAGCTCCAAAAACAATGGCTGTACAACTCCCATAATGCAACTTGATAGCTTGATAAAAGACTCAACGCTCACCCTCTATAACACAGTGCATTTCGACCAAGAGTTCCGGGGTCTTTCAGCCCCAAGAACTACTTCCCCCTGAACTAAAAGGTTCCTGTGCCCCCATTGTTGTCTGCGTTTCAACCGCGGGCTGAAGTCCTGGTTAGATTGTGTAAATCAGGCCAGTGACGTATGGAGGAAAAAAAGTAAACGCACCACACCACCAGACCAGTAGAGGGCAGTAACACAAAGAGGAATGCCATTCATCACAGATGACACCATAGAAGCAGACGGACAGGCAGGTGTCATTATGAGCAACACAACAGTTAGCCTGTTAGCATAAAGAGACTCAGCTGGTCTGTTTTAGATGGTGCTATATTTCATCACAGATGGATTCAATGAATCAACACGTGAGAGGAGATAAGCGCGAGTAGCAAAGACGTTTCAACACGGCTTTAAAATCCTTTTGAACTCAAAAAGCCGTGATCGCAGAGATCAGCCGGTGTTTTGGTTTTAAACAGCGACCCTGTTAACTGGAGACTTTCAGCCGGATGCATCCCTCATAAACGTCTTTAGACCATCATTAAATATCTGATGAGGATATTTTGAAATCTTAATAAAAGCTAAACTAGTTTGCATTCCCAGGAACTCCCTCTGTGTTTCAACAGCTGTGTAAACTCCACAAACACTGACACGTTCAGCTGAAGGTCTCCAGTTTACAGGGTCACTTTTAAAACCGCAACACCAGGAGGAGAGACGCATTCACGGTGGGCTGAGAGAAGACTACTGTTACAAGCTGCTAAATCAAGAGAATCACAGCTTCTTCTTTTGAAAAGTACACACACATACAAAAAAGATAGTACAAATAAAAACTAATTAAAGAAAGAGAAATCAAGAGAATCACAGATGTGTGTGATGTTATTGTGGACGGAGGGCGGAATAAAAACACTGCGGTTAATCTACCAATCAGACACGTTCAGCATTGCAGGCCCCGCCCCCTTGGAAGCCCCCGGACCTGTGCGGTTGTGCACACTTCCACATTGGCTTCATATTCTAAGACCAGAGGTAAGCACACACACACACATTAGGAGGAGTGTGGTCTTCAGTGAACCATCCCTTCCTCTATAACAGGTTCAGACTCCTTCTGTAGGAAACACACAAGGCGGTGGACATGACAGGAGTAAAATCCTGGTCCTGGTTTTATCACCTGTATGCTACCCTTTTCTTTTCTCTCTCTCCTCCCTCTCGCATGTAGCCAAAATAATGTTGCTGATCCAATCAGAGAGGCTGATTCATAAGCTTGTTTTCATCAGCATAAAATGCAGACATGTCTGACTCCACTGTGAATCTAAACCCTGTCACATCTGATAATTTAATCCTCATCACTAGCACTATAGTAGCATTACAAAAAAAAAGCTTTGCCATGTCACAGTTGTGCAGAAACTCCAGGTCTGAGGTAAAATGACAAAGCACACCAGAGAGGAGCTGGCGCGGAGGAACCCAACGAGGACCATATTGCATCTCTGAGCTGGCACATTAAAATTTCAAGTGGCTGCGGCGTGGCCCGCTGCCTCGCATGGGAGCCAAACAGAGCGTCTCTTATCGGGGTTACAAAGCAATATTGTGCTGAATTATTCTAGTGGATGTCTGTCACGCCTTTGGGCATGAGCTTATGTAGGCTAACGCAGAGCAGGGCGGAAAAGGAGCACAATGTTTGTCCTACAGAAGACAGCAGGGTGCTTCACCTTTAGGGCCACAGAACTGGGAAGTGATGCCACAAATAAGGTCTCAAATCAGGGGGGAAGCCCAAAGTCTGAAGAGCGGAGGCTGGAAGTGCTCAACTATCAACCCCAGAGTCATGGGAGATTGTGGAGTAGTCCCTAAGTCTGTACCTGGACATAAATGTATATGATTCAGCAAAGTGTTTAATCCATGCATTTAACATTCAAGTCTCCACAAAGGCTGGTGTTTTTTCATTAGTAGCAGAATTTTCTTTTTTCTTTTCCCTTTTGAAGCAAAATTTCAATTTTTTGTTTTTTTTTACTTGAGATGTAAAATTTTCTTTTTTGTTTTTTTTTTTGCTGAGGAAGCAAAATTTTCACTTTTTCCTTTTTTCCCTATTGAAGCAAAATTTTCACTTTTTCCTTTTTTCCCTATTGAAGCAAAATTTCACTTTTTCATGTTTTTTTACTTGAGATGTAAAATTTTCTTTTTTGTTTTTTTTTTTGCTGAGGAAGCAAAATTCACTTTTTCCTTTTTTCCCTATTGAAGCAAAATTTTCACTTTTTCCTTTTTTCCCTATTGAAGCAAAATTTCACTTTTTTCATGTTTTTTTTAAATTGAGATTTACATTTTTCAGTTTTTCCTTTCTTATCTCTGCGGAAGCAAAATTTCATTTTTAATGTTTTTTTACTTGAGCTGTAAAAAAAATTTAATTTTTTTTTTTGCTTAGGAAGTAACATTTTCACTTTTTCCTTTTTTTCCCTTTTGAAGCAAAATTTCACTTTTTCATGTTTTTTTAACTTGAGATGTAAAATTTTCAGTTTTTCCTTTCTTATCCCTCTAGAACCAAAATTAAATTTTTAATGTTTTTTTACTTGAGCTGTAAAATGTTCACATTCCTTCACAATTTCTTCTCCTCTTTTTCTTTCTTCTGGTCTCCCTCTCTTTTCTATTTTCTTAGACCTTTCTGGAGTCCCTGAGCTCCCTTGTCTCGTAGGTTCCTCTGGATCTCTGCTGCTGTGGACGTGCCAGACTCCAGCTGCTTCAACTACTACTATCCGTCTCCCCACTATCATCTCTCTCTCTCTCTTCATCTCCTTCTATCCCTCTCTCCAACACGGTCTCAGCAGATGTGTGTCTAACATGAGTCTGGTCCTGCTGGAGGTTTCTGCCTGTTAAAGGAACTTTGTCCTTGCCACTGTAACTTGCTAAATGCTGCAAAGTGCTCTGCTCATGGTGGATTAAGATGAGATCAGACTGAGTCTTGTCTGTAAGATGGGACTGGATCTGATCCGGTCTTGATGTTGGGTCTTTGTTAATAATAGAACAGAGAGTACGGTCTAGACCTGTTCTGTTCCATCCCTATCCCGACAAATGACATATCAAGTAGCTCCTAAGCTGAAGTCCTTAGTGAAGAAGTGGTTTTCCTCTGTTGGATTCTCCATCTTCTAACAAACGACAGTGAATGAACCCCATCTTTGTCCTGCAGTGACGTCCCTTGTTCTTATTATTCAGGGCGGGGCTCAAACAGAATATGTTGCATTGTGTTGCTGCTTCACTGGCTCTGATCCCAGAGGGCACGGCCATCTTTAAGATTCACACCAAGTTTAAATCTGTCTTTTTATCTCCACTAACAGCGGACACCTCTGATCTGACGAGGGATTACCAGACCAACGGCGCAGATTGATTTTGTTTTGGCGTGTGCCAGGAAATCCCGCCCTGCTTGTGCAAGAGAGCCTGATCAATCTGTGTTTTAAAAAAAAGAGACAGAGCAGCGGGCCAAACAACACAGCAGAGGTCTATCTGGATGCTGTTCCTGCTGAATCCACAGTACAGCTGCAGATTTAAAGACATCATCTGTCTCTGCTCGTCTCGTGTTCTCCCTCTAACATAATAACCTAAGTAGGCTAAGAGGCCTCTCGGTACAGTCAGGTCTTTGTTCACACTTCATGGTCAATATCAGAAACACTATAAACGACAGGCAGAAGAAAGAGCGAGAGTCAAGTCTGCAAAAAATAACTTTAAAATAAGGAAGTGTTTCTTTTTTAAAAAAAAGCTAACAGGCCCTTTAAATAACATGCAAACTGAATATTTCAAAACTTTGTGATACTTTTCTTCTCAGCAGGTTAATCGACTGCTTAACCCAATTCCACAGCCGCCCTGTATCCATCCAATGGTAACCTAATTTTCAGGAAACTGGCAAAGAAAGAGGAATGAATGTTTCCATCCTCTATTGTTACACAAGTGTTAGGGGCTCAGTATTAAAAGCTGGTGCTGCAGGAGGGCGTTATTAAACCACTGCAGAGGACCGAGCTGTGTTTCAGGGACACAGTTAGAGGGCTCCATTCAAACTGATGTAATACAGGGTCAATATGGTAGTTAGGATCAGGACACTACGGACCTGGGCCCGTAGTTTTCTGATCCTAACTACCACGTCCAGCCATTACACAAATGGGCCCTTAAGGCATTTTTCAACCAGACGGACTTTACCCCTGAACTACGTGTGTGTACTTTTCAAAAGAAGAAGCTGTGATTCTCCTTTTTTGCCAATTTTTTTTTTTCATTTTGTTTTTGCCAAAAAAAAATCAAATTTTTCTTCTTCAAGATTTAAATTCTTCAAAAAAAAAAAAATTCAAAATTTTTTTTTCAATTTTTTTTTTTCAATTTTTTTTGGTCAAATTTTTTTTTTTCAAAATTTTTTGGTCAATTTTTTTTTTTTCATTTTTTTTTGTCAATTTTTTCACATCTGTGATTCACTTGATTTCTCTTTCTTTCATTAGTTTTTATTTGTTCTATCTTTTTTGTATGTGTGTGTACTTTTTAAAAGAAGAAGCTGTGATTCTCTTGATTTAGCAGCTTGTAACAGTAGTCTTCTCTCAGCCCACCGTGAATGCGTCTCTCCTCCCGGTGTTCCGGTTTTAAAAGTGACCCTGTAAACTGGAGACCTTCAGCTGAACGTGTCAGTGTTTGTGGAGTTTACACAGCTGTTGAAACACAGAGGGAGTTCCTGGGAATGCAAACTAGTTTAGTTTTTATTAAGATTTCAAAATATCCTCATCAGATATTTAATGATCGTCTAAAGACGTTTATGAGGGATGCATCCGGCTGAGAGTCTCCAGTTAACAGGGTCGCTGTTTAAACCAAAACACCGGCCGATCTCTGCGATCACGGCTTTTTGAGTTCAAAAGGATTTTAAAGCCGTGTTGAAACGTCTTTGCTACTCGCGCTTATCTCCTCTCACGTGTTGATTCAGTGAATCCATCTGTGATGAAATATAGCACCATCTAAAACAGCACCAGCTGAGTCTCTTCATGCTAACAGGCTAACTGTTGTGTTGCTCATAATGATACCTGCCTGTCCGTCTGCTTCTATGGTGTCATCTGTGATGAATGGCGTTCGTCTTTGTTGTACTGCCCTCTACTGGTCTGGTGGTGTAGTGCATTTACTTTTTTCTCTCCATACGTCACTGGTCTGATTTACACAATCTACCCGGGACTTCAGCCTGCGGTTGAAACACAGACAACAATGGGGGCACAGGAACCTTTTAGTTCAGGGGAAAGTAGATCTGAGGGCTGAAAGACCCTGGAACTCTTGGTCCAAATGCACCTATAGAGTTTTGTGCATGTGTGAATAAAGTTCAAGACGAGACTTAGGTGTTAGGATGCTGCAGTGTGAGTGGAAACACGGGCAGCAGTGGATCAAGTGATGGAGCAGGTCGTCCTCCAATCGAACGGTCTGATCCCCAGCTTCTGAAGTCAACATGTTAAAGGACTGGATGAGGTGAAGCTGACACAGGAGCCATCAGTGCATGAGGCTGTGCGCAAAGGAAAGTGACGCACCGTATGGAAGCACATGGAGTCGCTCATTTCACCAACATGCTCCTGCAGCCAAACACTACCAGGGACTCTGCTCTGCGCCTTCCTGCTGTTACTGACCTCAACTATTTAGTCCGGCAAACAAACGTTTCCATTCAGCCGTCACAAAAGCAACAGCATGCCAAAGTTTACTGGTCAAGTGGGTCTTGCCGGACGAGCTCTCACTTTTTGATTCCTGCCAAAGAGGCGAGTAGAGCTTGTGACTTTTGCAGAATGGGAACATTTTTAAACACGTCTGTTTGAACACCCTGGAAACGGTCACGGTGAAGCTGCACCGTCGTACCTACTCCGGGCTCGGACCTTCGTCGAGCCCTTCAGGGACTTTTACTTTACTCCCTTTGAACGGCAGGAATGCACATAAGACCTTCCTCTCTTCCCTCCGCCTCCCTTTCTCTCTTTCATAACCTCGCTCTTATTTGTTGGTTTAATTAGGCTTCACCTTGTTTGAGTCCACTGAGGCGAGAACTTCTGGGGAAGCAAGTGAAAAAGAAAGGCAGGAGAGGAGAGGGGGGGGGGTTTGCAGGTCAAACAGTTGATTTGGCTACAGAAGTATCTGGAACAAGTATTAGACATGTAGGGCAATTCAAAGGCCTCAGGAACTCAGTGCTGCCTGCTTGGCGGTCTTTGTTCCTGCTGATGGTGTGCCTCCAAGCAGAGCACTGAGGCCTGCTGGACGCTCGCTGCAGACGCGTCTTCAAATGTGGCGTGCTGCTGGAATGCACACAGCCGCCAAATGGTGAGAGTGTGTGCGTGCAGACATTGTGTCCAGCTGCTGACCGGTGGATCTTTTAGGCTGTAGACAATGATGCGTCACACAAAAGGAGCGCTTCCAACTTTGCCGTTCCTGTGTGACAATGACGACCGACCCGTGCACAAAGCCGGCTCCATCAATAATTGGCTCTCCCAGTTTGGTGTGGAGAGGAACTTGACCGGTCAATAGAACCAGCCCTGAAACTGCCTCGGTCGAAAAGGGGGAAATAGAGGCCGTGCTCAGGTATCCACATCCTTTAGACTCTGTAGAGAGCCACATAGATATTCAAAGGACATGTCTTTGTGCAGGATGGGAATTCATCTGCAATATTATTTTCCTTGTTTGTGATATTTATATCGTACAGACTGGAAAAGAAATGGATTCCTTAAATTATCTGTTTTTTTATGGGACAATTTTAAAAGTAAACGTATTTTCTTGCATTAACAAAAATCAAGATTCCACCAGCGTGACGTCAAATCTGCTTCCAGAGAAACGGCTGACTTGAGCCGAGAGCAGCGACGACTGAAAGAAGTTCAGACACGGCAACGCTGTCATGTAAATGTTTAGGTTCTGCATCTCGGTGAGGAAGCTTATAAGCCTGCTAGTTTGCGCAATAGTTAGCTTAATAGTTAGCTTAACAGTTAGATTTAAAGTTAGCTTAAAAGTTAGCTTAAAAGTTAGCTTAACAGTTAGATTAATAGTTAGATTAATAGTTAGCTTAATAGTTAGATTAATAGTTAGATTATTAGTTAGCTTAAAAGTTAGATTTAAAGTTAGCTTAAAAGTTAGCTTAACAGTTAGATTAATAGTTAGATTAATAGTTAGCTTAATAGTTAGATTAATAGTTAGCTTAATAGTTAGATTAATAGTTAGCTTAAAAGTTAGATTTAAAGTTAGCTTAAAAGTTAGCTTAATAGTTAGCTTAATAGTTAGCTTAAAAGTTAGCTTAAAAGTTAGCTTAATAGTTAGCTTAACAGTTAGATTTAAAGTTAGCTTAAAAGTAAGCTTAACAGTTAGATTAATAGTTAGATTAATAGTTAGCTTAAAAGTTAGATTTAAAGTTAGCTTAAAAGTTAGCGTAATAGTTAGCTTAATAGTTTGCTTAAAAGTTAGATTTAAAGTTAGCTTAAAAGTTAGCTTAACAGTTAAATTAATAGTTAGATTAATAGTTAGCTTAAAAGTTAGATTTAAAGTTAGCTTAAAAGTTAGCTTAATAGTTAGCTTAAAAGTTAGATTTAAAGTTAGATTTAAAATTAGCTTAAAAGTTAGCTTAAAAGTTAGCTTAATAGTTAGATTAATAGTTAGCTTAATAGTTAGATTAATAGTTAGATTAATAGTTAGCTTAATAGTGAGCTTAATCGACATTTCGTTTTTTATGTAAAGACGTTGAAACATCGCCTGCCCTCCACAGAAAGTTAACCTCAGAAATTTGATCGGGCTACTTAATGTGCCTTTAATGTAGAATTGGTGAAGTGGGCATGTTAGCGTTAGCTATTATATATACGATAATAAAACAAAACTATATAATAATACGATATGCTACAGTAGGATACGATATGATACAATTACTTAACTTTACTCTAGATACTAAATAATGATACGATGTAATAACATAACATAATACAATACAATTACTTTGCTTTATGATACAATACTATATATAATAATACATTAGGATATAATAATACGATACGATATAATACGATATAATAATACCATACAATACAATATAATGATACGATACGAAATAATAATACGATACGATATAATACCATACGTTGCGATATAATGCTATACGATATGATTTAGTAATACGATACGAGAGGATACGATATAATAATACGATACGTTATGATATAACGATACTATATGATATGATTTAATAATACAATAAGATACGATATAATAATACAATATGATTTAATAATACGATATGATATAATGATACGATACAATCTTATAATACACGATACGATACGACATAATAATACCATACAATAGGATACTACAATATAATAATACAATATGATATAAAAATATGAAACGATATAATATGATATGATTTAATAATACGATAAGATACGATGTAATAAAACAAAATAAAAACAACAAGCTCGATGCAACCTGAGATAACATACCAAGGAAACCACAAAAAGCATTTCGTGCACAACCAAAGAAAAAAGCTTAAATCTATCAGCCATGTCCTTATTTGGGCAAAAAATCGTAAGTTTAATATCTTCGAAAATACAAAGTTTTCATAAAATTCACCCTCCGTACAGTGTGTGCCGATGCAGAAATGAGCTGTCCAGACCTAAACTGTTTTTTGAACCAGGCTGTAAACATGTTCATTTCTGCTGTAAAGATCGTCTTCTTTGAATGGGTGTGTATGTGGTTTCCTGTGTTTCTGCAGTCAGCCTCTAGTGGACGCTCGGTGAACTGCAGTTTTTAACACTTCTGCATGGGCTTCATATTTTAAGACCGGAGGTTATCAGGTGAGCCATGAGTTCTCCTGTTTTACACCGGAGAATATATTGCATGTACGGGACGGTAGCCTCGCTCTGCTGGATTTCTACAGCCGCGTTCTCAAGCATCTAAAAAAACAGCTTCAATCTGAGTCAGCCAGAACTCTATAGAATGAATCCTCATCTATAATAAAATCCTCTGCACTCTTACTCTGGTGTGAAATTTCTGCTGTTCAATACACGGTTTGGAGGCTAGTTTGCAGTGCAAGCAAAGACCCCGGGTTGTAACTGCACTGCTGTAGCTCCTGCAGGACACAGAGACATGAGGTGACGTCACCGGGGCCGGAAGAAGAGGTTTTAATCTGCATCAAGCTGCAGGCCAGAGACACAGAGAGTACCTTTCACCACAGTATGATCCATGGTGACGGTTTACAGAGCAATCATTCTCTTTAATGTGCCGAATTTAACCTGATCTTTGTGTTTAATCATTAAAACCTAGTCTTCTGTTTCCTGTGCTGGTTTTTCAGAATAAAAGAAGGCAAAACTTTCAGATTCGTCCATAAAGACATGGTGCTTTTGAGTAAATGTGCTGCAGTCTGCTGGATGTGATTATCACTTTAATATAGAAAACAGAGAACATAAATACCTGAAACACTCAAACACCGCCCACCTCAGAGTGCATGTCACTGATTGGTTCATATTTGAAATAAATCCTGGTGACCAATCAGAGAGGCCGGCTGCTGTAGAGGTATGTTAGTTGGTTTTTCTTACCTAGATACAGCGAGGCGTTCTCCTTCTTGACGTTGTCGTCCAGGTACGTGGGTCCCAGCGTGTAGATGGGCGTGGATCCCATGCCCACCAGGATCTGGGCGATGACGAACAGCGCCACGTACAGGTTGTGCTCGTTGCCCTCCTGGTCCCTGGGACAGGATGTGATGTCAACGCGGTCCCTGCTAGCATTGCTGTTCATACACAGGCCCTCGTTCCCAGAGGACGAGTTCACCTCAAGGATCTGGTAGGCTGGGGAGATAAAGTGAGGTAAGGAGAAGAGGGCGGCGCCTACAGCGATGAAAACCCCGCCCACCGCCAGCCAGCGAGGCCTCTGTCCTCGGCCGCCGAAGTAGCTGATGAAGACGACCACCACCAGGCTCCCTATGTCGAAGCAGCTCACGAGCAAACCTGACTCTGAGCTCCTCAGGCTGTATCTCTTCTCGATGGTGGTGATGACGCTGCTGAGGTACCCGGACACCATGAGCGACTGGATGAACGTCAGGTAGCACATGCAGAACAGGAAGCAGCGCGAGTCCTGCAAGAGGACGCTCAGGTACTTCCTGCTGGGCAGACGGATCCGAGCCAGCCTGGAAGCGAAAAACCCGGGGGGCTTCCTTCTGGCTAAGTTTTTACTCCTGCGGATCTCCGTGTTCTCCATGTACGAGCTCGGCCTGTTCAGCGCCGACTTCCCCGGCTTGGGCGAGTAGTTTGTTCTTGTCGGGGACTCGGCCTGGAAGGACTCAGTCTTTGCTGGAAGCTGGATAAATTCTGCGCTCTCTTCTGCCGTAATAGACATCCGCACAGAGCTAGTCAGCAAGGTCTCCTCTTGAGGCGCTGCTTCATTCAAAACAGGCAAACCTTTACATTTGAAGTCCGGCTCCTCCGGCTCGTTGGCAAAGCCTTCCTCCTTCTGAAGGGACTCAGACAACTCTGCTTCCTCGTGGTCGGCCATTATTCCCAGTCAAACCCACCTTTCTTTAGGGGTTAGAAACAACAAAACCTAGATCACCGTTCAGGGGCTGCTGCCCATTACATTCATTATTAATAAGCACATCTACTCCCACAAACAGTCTGGCACAAAGAGGCCCAAAAAAGAGGCAACAATGTCACCCACAGGGGAGAGGAGACTCACAGCTTCTGCTTATCTGCAGAGCAGCCTCAGTGCTTGCTTATCTCGTCATGCACACTTGCCTTCAGCAACCATCTAATCCGGATGTGGACCCGGCTCAGGCCTCCTCAGCTCCAGGGCCAGGGCTCCCTGAGGATGCACCACATTTCCTGTCCTCGATGGCTCCCCTCAGCAGGACGATGCTGCTCCTCGGCTGGCACAGATGGAATGAACTTGCAGAGCATGCGCCGCATCCCTGACTGTCCTGCCAATGAAGATCACAGAGTCACTGCTTCTGGTCCATGAGATGACGGTGCCCCCCTTCTCCTCCAAACTCCTCCTCCTCCCCAAGTCAAGGGCATCACCCCCCCGATGTTATCACCGCACCAGCTGTCCTCCCAGCGGGGGGGAGAGGCTGTCATCTAGTGGTTCTCTCTCTGAGGGGATCCTGATGAATGTCAGGGGAAATAATAAATATTAAAAACAGAGGATCCGTCGAAGAGAAGGAGGCTGGATCGAGTCCGAGGTGTCTGGTGTCGGCTGGATAATACCGCAGTGCTCAGCAGCTCTCCGTTTTCAAAACAACGAGGGAAGGGCGGTTCGCGGACGAGTCGGTTCTTAGAGCCGACTCCTTTCAGTGACCGACCGATTCAAATTTGAGAAATGAGCTGTTTATGAAACCACCTACTATCCTAGCAGTATGTACTGATTCAACCAAAAATTCAGAATGTAGTATGTAAACACAGTATGACAAAACTACCTGGATGTCGTACTTATTAGAAAAAATGTATCAGTAACATAGACTGTATAAATAATGGATGTATTCTCCGTGACGTCACCCATCTGTTTCTGAAGCACTTTTGAGGCCAATCGGCGGCGGCAGCCATATTGCTGCTGTCAAGTGTTTGTGATGTAAAGAGGCGGGCTTTGAGCCTCCTAGCCAACAGCTACAGTGTTCCCGCCTTTCAATCAAGTCAGCTGTGCCTCTCATTGGAAGACTCGTAATCTCAATATCTTCGAAATTGCCGCATTAGAAAAAAATTCACCCCCGTACAATGTGTGCCGATCAAGAAATGAGCTATCCAGACTACACCCGTCTTTTGCACCAGGCTGTAAACATGTTTATTTCTGCTGTAAAGATCGGCTTTTTTCAATTGGTGTGTATGTGGTTTCCGGTACCTCCAGAGCCAGCCTCTAGTGGACGCTTGATGAAATGCAGTTTTTAGCACTTCTGCATTGGACTAATTTTTAGAACGGAGGCTGCCGCTTGATCAGTAAGCAGGGGACCAGTTTCCCTCAGGTACATTTTCCCACAATGCACCGCTAACGTTCCGCATCTTTTTTTTCTGTATATGACTGTATATTAATGTTTATACAACCCAAGGTTGTCTATATAAACATGTTTTGCTTCCAATGCTACAGAACTATAATGTATCTGTGTGTAAAGAGTGGTGTATTTATTTGTTCGTCACATTAAACAGTAACGTGTTATTGTTCGCACCCGAATGTAACAGATGTCCTTGATATGTCCCACTTTTTAATCAACATGACCCAATATTTAAATGTATTCCTGTAGAATCCAGCATATTTACTGAACAATAATTTATCCATCTAAATGGTATCATTTAAAAACGTGGTACTAAACCAAGACCTGCTGGAGGAGACTTCATACTGAGCTGAGTCAAATGCTCCAACTCCCTAAAAAGAGCCGAAATTCCCATTACGAGCAAGCTGAAGGGGTTTCAACACAAATCCGGGACGTGCCCTTCAAAGTAAAAGTCTACACTTTATCATGCAATCCTTTATCCTTATAACCCCCCACTTTTTTTTTTAGAAAAACGTTGTGACACAGCCACAACATTTTAATATCAGCGTTATTTAAGAATAATTAAAATGATGCTGACGGATTATCAGCACCAGTGATTCTAAATAGTTTCATGACTATTTATTCCACCATGAAAAAATGATGCTGGTTTCCCATTGTAATGTTTAATCTTAATGTGCAATGTCTCCCTGGGTCATTATTCATGATTTAATCCACAAACTGACCTTAAACATCCCAGATTTGAATCACTCCGATTGTGCTTTTCATACTGTGTGTGCTCATAAAAACATGGTGCAATTTTATTTGAGCTATAACTTACCTAGGAGTGTAGAAGTGAACATCTGTATTAATTGCTAGAAATTATTTTATCTATTTTCATTTAATTTTATTATTATTATTATTATTATTATTATTATTATTATTATTATTATTATTATTTTATTTTTTATTTTTTTAACTATGTAAGTACATTGTTGTATTCTTATGTCCCATTGCTGGAACAACAATAATTTTCACCCAATGGGAGATCTATCTATCTATCTATCTATCTATCTATCTATCTATCTATCTATCTATCTATCTAATGAAATTTTACATGTTAAAATAAATTACATGTTATCATGTATAATAGTTGCAGAAGAGGATTAGAGCCACCAGAGAAATAAAAAAAATGAAGATAATTTTTTTATTATTCTTATTATTATTATTAGTAATCCATGCCTTTGTCACATCCCGGCTGGATTACTGCAATGCACTTTATTTAGGAATCAGTCAGTCCTCCCTCGCACGTCTCCAGTTGGTCCAGAATGCAGCCGCTCGCCTTTTAATTGGAGCACGTAAAAGGGAGCACATAACGCCCATTTTAGCCTCCCTCCACTGGTTGCCTGTGCATTTTAGAGTCCATTTTAAGATTATTTTATTTGTTTTTAAATCTTTAAATGGTCTCGCCCCGCCCTACCTCTCTGAGCTGATCCATCTCTACGCCCCTGCTCGGTGCCTCAGGTCAGCTGATCAGCTGCTCCTGGAGGTACCGAGGTCCAAGCGGAAGCTCAGGGGGGATAGGGCTTTTTCTGTCGCTGCTCCCAAACTGTGGAACGATCTTCCTTTAGCCGTCAGACAAGCCCCCTCACTGTCCACTTTTAAAAGTCGTCTTAAAACCCATTTTTATTCCCTGGCTTTCGACTCAGCATGAGACCCTGCTCTTGTTTCAGTGCCTTTTTATTTTTATTTGTATTTTTTAACTTTATTTTATCTTATTGTTCTTATTGATTTTATGATTTTATTGTTTGTTTTTATCCATTATGTTTCTGTACAGCACTTTGTGTCCGACTACTGTTGTTCTTAAAGTGCTTTATAAATAAAGTTGAGTTGAGTTGAGTTGAGATTATGAGAAAAAAAATCAGAATTCTGAGATTAAAGTCAGAATTCTGAGAATAAATTCAGAATTCTGACTTTTTTCTCAAAATAATAATTTTTAATAATTGACCTTAATTTTTTTTTTTTCTGAGATTCAAGTCAGACTTTTTTCTCAGAACAATAATAATCCAAAAAAATATTTGACCTTATTTTTTTTTCCAGTGGCCCTAATCCTCATCCTTAAATAGTCATAATATTGAAACAGAAATGCATTAGTATGTTGTCTTACGACGTATGAGGCATTATATTTGGACAATTAAGAGTAAAATGAAGGTTTTAGCTTGTAAACTAGAAACAGAAGTTAGGTCGAAACCATTTAAATGGGATTTGTTTTCTTATTTTGAAAAGCACACCCGGAAGTTCTTCTTTGCTTCATATAGCTAGCCGCACAGCTAACAGCTAACGGGCAGTAACGGTCCCCAGGAAATTAAATGTTAGCAAACACGGCTTCACTTCTTCTAACCTGACCCTCTGAAGCTGGAAACCTCCTCCTCTATATTTATTATCCCCAAACATCACATCACGAAGAACACCGGCGGGGAAAATCACACTAAAGACACGTAATGTAAAAAATCTTACCTGAAAAACATCTTCTGTAGACGACAAGTCACCGGAAGTTAGCCAGGAGACACCGAAAACAAACCTTCAAAGTAAAAGCACAAAGTTTAAAACCGAGTGTTCGCCTTTCCATCCAATTTATTTTAATAATTATAATTAAAGATTATTCAGCCATGCTAAAGGAATGGCTAGCTCTAAGCTAACTCTGGTATAACGTATTAAATGGCAATATTTATGTTCAGTTTTGTTAGAGAAGGAAGTTACAAGCATTTGCAGTTAGAGAAAATACAATTCAGAGGAAAGATCAATGTTTTACTCAATATGGAAGCCGTTTATAGACCACTATAACAAAAACAACCCCATGGAAAAAAAATTACTTTGCAACATCTCAGGCACTTGACATCCATCCTCCAAGTTGTATCGTTGTATTGTTGTGTATTATTACTATTTAGATCAAATTTGTATGTTATTGTTTTGGTATTTTATTTTGTTTTCCTTGTGTTTTGTATATCTTTTGGTTTTCATTTATACATTATTTAGGTTTTTTGTATGTTAGTTTGAGACATGGATAATAAAGTTTCAGACTTTTGCAATTTGTATGTGGAAAAGGAAAATACCCAATAAAGAGATTAAAAAATAATAATAAATAAAAGGAAATTATGTTTATTTAGAATATTTTTGTAATGGTTAAAACCAAATAAAACTAAAGTCAAAACTAGGAAATATTTTTTGAAAAAGGGAAATAAATTGGGAATTTAAATCTCAAAGTGATTTGTTTGAATACGAGTTTACAGGATGGCAATAAGAAGTGGTGATAAATTCTGCAAAACTTGTTCCCTAAGTTTCTACTTTTTTAGAGAATGTAGTAATAGCCTAGTTTTTAAATTGTCCTTTTATTAATTAATTTATTTTTTGAAAAACAATGATTTATTGGACTTCTGTCTCACCACTTTATTCTGTTTAATTTGCATTGTTAGAATTCCCACATTCCTCTGTGTCTGTCAAATGATGTTTTAATCTTCGTTATCCTGCCATGCTTTACTTGTCAAAGCACTTTTTAAACATTTGTTTTTAAAGGTGCTTTAAAAATAAAGTTATTATCCTGTTTTTATTATACATTTATCATGCCAGACTTAATTTCCTCCTACCTTTCTGTTTTTTAAAGGAAAACAATTTGATGAAAAAAACAAAAAAGCTACATCCAGACTGTTTCCTTCTTTTTCTTTCATTTGTGAAAAGCCTATCTGGTGGTCTTTCCTGGAAAATCTCAATCCTACTGAAATATTTCTTTTGAAATTCTTCTTTTTTTTGTGATGAAACATCTGCTGAGTACGTTTTAGCAGTCTCACACACAACGGCAACAGAAGCAGAAGATACTAGAATGATGACCAGTCTTGAACATGAAGATAATAATATATGAAATAAAGAGAATCTCTTTTTTTGTAACAATTTAAAATCCAGTGATGGCCCAGTTTGAATCCCCAAACCAAATTCACAAGCTTCGAGTCCATGAACGACTTGCAGTTGTGTCTTGGAGCCACTTGGAGGCGCCAGTGTCTCATGTTTCCTTTAAAGCAGCTTGAAGAGCCTTTTTAGGTTAACTCAGCAAATATCACTAAGAAAAGCATCAACAACAAACAGCTCTAAAATAGTTCTTGGACTTTGTTCATGTGTAAAAAGAAAAAAGAAAGAAAGCAATCACATTGTTGTGGTTATAATGGTTATTCATCCATTCATATTCAGTGTTTGAAAATCCATCCATCCATCCATCCATCCATCTTCTTCCGCTTATCCGGGTCCGGGTCGCGGGGGCAGCAGTCTCAGCAGGGAAGCCCAGACACTCCTCTCCCCGGCCACTTCCACCAGCTCTTCTGGGAGGATACCGAGGCGTTCCCAGGCCAGCTGAGAGTCATAGTCTCGCCAGCGTGTCCTGGGCCTTCCCCGTGGCCTCCTCCCAGGCGGACATGCCCGAAACACCTCCCCAGGGAGACGCCCAAAAGCCAGTTTCCGTAACCGAGGATCGGGCCGCCAAGGCCCCCGCCTTTGGCCGCCGCCCAATCCACTTCGCACCGGACCCCTGTGAGTCCCCCTGCAGGTGGTGAGTCCACGGGAGGACGGATCCATGTATCCCATTCGGGCTGAGCCCGACCGGGCCCCATGGTTGAAGGCCCGGCCACCAGGCGCTCGCCTGCGGGCCCCAACCCCAGGCCTGGCTCCAGGGTGAGGCTTCGGTGGCCCTCCGGACAGGGTACACTTAGTCCTGTTCTTCTTCTTCATCAGGTGTCTTTGGGCCGCACTTTGTCTGTCCCCTCACATAGGACCTGTTTGCCTTGGGAGACCCTACCCGGGGCAATTGCCCCCGACAACATAGCTCCTAATTCCTATCTTAGATTATTTTAACCCACTTTAAATTAAAATTTTAATGTAATTTTTAATATATTTCTAATTTTCCTTTTCTTTTCTGTTTTATCATATTTGTCATTTTAATTATGTTCTTTTATGCCTGTCTAAATGTCTCTAATGCTTTTAATGTGTTAATGTAAAGCACATTGAGTTGCCCTCGTGTATGAAATGCGCTATACAAATAAAGCTGCCTTGCCTTGCCTTGCCTTGCCTAGGATCATTAAGGCACTCAAACCCCTCCACCACGTTAAGGTGGCGAGTGTTTGAAAATGACTTCAGTAAAATGTAACTGAGAGAAAACCTGGAAGCAACAACAAAGCTCTGTTTCTTTGTTTTTGTTGTTGATTTCTGTATCACAGAGGCATCATGGGAGTTGTAGTCCCAAATCTTATGGCACAATTCCCCCTTAATGAAATGTAGTTTACTTTTAATCCTGGTTTAAAGCATGCTGGTTTAACTTTGTACATTTAAAAATATTGAATAATAAAACAGCATCAACAGTTTGCTGCTGTTGGTGTTTCTACCCATTGTGTATCTTCATCATCATCGACCTCACTCATTAAACCCAATAAACACACAACCCATCGTAAACAATCCGCCTTTCTAATAAAAATCTTGATGAAAATAAATCTGATTAACTCATCGTTTCAGTAATGTGACGCCCGTAAAGACGGGACGGTGGGTCACGAGGAGACGTGATATGATCGCTCGGTCTGTCAGGAAGAAGAGAAAGCAGCAGTAAATATTTAATCAGTGGTTTGCATTTCTAATATTCATAAAATCGAATCACTTTAATCAAAGCGTGAGCGTCTGAGTAATCACTGAGTAATGAGACTCCTCGTCAGTTTACTGGAGTGTGACTTTACGGCATCGCTCTGAATAACAATAAAACCGACTCATCACTCGTTCACACACAGACGATGAGGGTCTCTAAATCAACACATAAAGAGGGGAGAGAGAGAGAGAGTGGAGGTGTGCCTTAAAGACTTTACAGAAAACAGACAGCATGGCGTTTAGACGACAGAGAAGAGGAAGTACAGCACGCTGAAAACAGGACAGAAATAAGGACAAAGGAAAGACTTGAAAGGGAAGATGAGCAGAGGGGAAACAAAGCTGGAGAGAGAAAGTGGTAGACGGACATATTTTGGTTTCACTTTTGCACAGTGGTAGGAGAAGGAGGCATGTTGTTCATTTTGATATACAGTGAATGGTTTGATCAGCTGCCCATGAGAAATAATAATAATAAAAATAATAAGGAAAGTGATAACAACAATAATAATATTCATAATAACAATAAAAGTAATAGTAATAATAATAATAATAATTATGATAATAATAATAATAGTGATAATAATAATTATAAAAGTAGTAGTAATACTCATATCATTAATATTAAAAATAATACTAATAGTGTAATAATAATTATAATAATAGTAAAATAGTAATAAGAATAAGGATAGTAGAAATAGTCATAATAATGATAGTAAAACTAATAATAATAATAGTCATAATTATAATAATATTAATTGTAATAATAATAATAGTCCAAATAAAAATAATATCAGTAATTATAATAACAACAGTCATAATAATAATTATTATTATTATTATTATTACTATAATAATAATAATAATATTCATTGTAATTGTAATAATGATAATGATCATAATAATAATAACAATAATGATAATAATAATATCTTCATTTATATAACAATTTTCAACACAGGGTTAAAAAGGGAAACTAAAATAAAATAAAAGAGAAATGACAGAAAGACAATGTCTAAAAGTCTGAGAAAAAAAATGCAAAAGGAAGTGACAGATCGATATAAAGGAAGATAAAAAAGGCCGCCATCAAATACAAGGAAATAAAACAATGTTGGAAGAATAAAAATAACAAACAGATAAAAGATTAAAATGAAGCCGATGCTGAAGTGTTGAAAACTGCAGTTCCTTAAGTGTCCACTGGAGGCTGGCTGCGGGAGTGCTAGCAACCACATACACACCCATTCAAAGAAGACGATCTTCACAGCAGAAATTAACATGTTTACAGCCTGGTTCAAAAAACAGTTTTAATCCGAGGAGCTCATTTCTGTATCGGCACACACTGAATGTTTTTATAACTCGTTAGTTTTAAGATATATTCAGGTTTTGCTCGAATAAGGGCGCGGCTGACTTGACTGACAGGTGAGAACACTGTAGCTCTTAGCGAAGAGGTCCTCAACTCCATCTCTTTGCCATGTGATTCAAGGCTGATTTCTGAAACAGACTCCTTTTGCATCCAGCAAAGTTGCCCCCTCTGGACCTCAGGGTTGCTCAGGGTTTAGAGGGAACTTTAAGAGACCAAACATTGACTTATTATCTCTGTTTCAGAGTCCTAAAAAACAGACAATGACTCAGCGGACTGAGAGAAAAGAGTTGCAGAGACGAAGAGAAAAACAATAAATATGCTAATTCTATTATCTGACACAAATGTCCAGATGACTCAACAATACACCTTCATTTATCCCCAACATGCAGCCGGATCCTCCTCGCTGGAGAGAGCACGCCTTCAGGCTGCAGCTCCTTGCACTGAGACGGATCTAATGTACAGTATAATGTTTGGCCTGCAGCGTGCTGGGACGCCGCTGTGTCCTATTTGCTGCGACGTGGAGCTCATTTCAGAGAGAGGTTCATTCTCCCTGCCCTGTGGGATGTGAGCCAAGGGCTGAAATACAGTACCATCTATCTGTTTCCCATCAGACGCAGGAGCAACACACATGATGCTAAAGCCTTACTTCATCTTTATGTCACCTGAGCAGGCTGGATGTCCTCAAAACAGCAGGAGCAGATGATCGATGAGTTCAAGCAGTCGTTCTTGTTTCTGTCACACATACAGTTCATCTTTCTGAAAGGATCGTTTCTGGAGCTCATCATCTGTTTGTTACAAATCTGTTGTTTTAAGGCAAGTGCATTCAAATGTTACATCTCTTTGATCTGATCTCATCTTTATCCGATCCATCTCCGATCCGTCACAGCACCAGATCTGATAGGTTTCTATTCTAGTCAACGTGTTAACTTCCACTGGATCCACTCTGTTGCGTTCCAGCTGCGTCTCTGATCCGGCAGGTCGGATGCCGGAGCACGACGCGTCAATCTCAACAGAGCAGATGGAGCGGGACAGGAAGTCAGGCACCAAAACAAAATGAAAACTTCCAGTTAGTTTCGGAGTCAACAGGTCAGAGGTTTTCAGAGGACCAGAAAGACAACATGGATGAGGAGAGGAGGAGGAGAATACAATCACTGCAACCAAGAACCAAGAAAAAGACAAAGAAAACCTCGGTCACATGACTCCAGCTGTCCGGGGGTCCTGCTTTGTGCTGTGAAAATCACAACCACCAAGTCCGCCTCCCTACCACAAGTAGGGAGGCGGACTTGCACCTCCTAGTGATGTAACTACGCATCCAAATTATGCAACGAAATAACCAATCTGACTGCCGATTATTTCTTCGCTCATGAAGACGCACCAGTTTAACGACTCGAATAAAAGTATCAACTCGCCTAATACACGCGTAATCAAAAGCGTGAAAACGTCACTCCAGTCTGTCGTCATCAAACCAGGTTGAGCTCGACTGCATTGAACGGTGAAGCCGGTTATGCTAAAGGGGGCGGGGCTAACTTCCTAGTACAACCGATAGCTGGAATCAAGTGATAGACAAAGGTTTTCACAACTTGTCAGATAATCTGACCTCCTCACTCTCTTTCCTCACAGTGAGCTCCTTTTATTCCTGATCCTTGAAAAACAGGAAGTGCCACAAAGTTCAGGAAGCTGCTCAGAGAGAGAATCAATAGGTGCATTTCGACCAAGAGTTCCGGGGTCTTTTAGCTCCCAGAACTACTTTCCCCAGAACTAAAAGGTTCCTGTGCCCTCATTGTTGTCTGCGTTTCAACGGTGAGCTGAAGTCCTGGGTAGACTGTGCAAATCAGGCCAGTGACGTATGGAGGAAAAAATAATAATACAAATAAATAATATTTTTAAATCTTAATAAAAAACTAAACTAGTCCCTCTGTGTTTCAACAACTGTGTAAACTCCACAAACACTGTTATGTTCAACCGAAAGTCCCAGGACCTTTGAAAAGTACTACCCCCCAAGCAGGGGCTTTACAGGGGGGAGATTATCTACCCCTGAACTAAATTTAGACCCTGGTTCCTCTGGTCGAAATGCACAGAGTTCAGGGGTAAAGTCTCTAGTTCCGGGGTAAAGTTCCTGCGGTTGAAAAACGCCTAAAGTGTCCGGTACTTTGCCAGTCCGTTCGTTACATCATACGTCACTGGAGGATCTGCATGCTGATTCACTGAAGATTGAGTGAGCTTTCTCCACGTCAGGGAAAACGCCTCACAGGAGCTTTAATGTAGATATCATCAGTTGAGATAGTTCAGAGAGTTTGCGCTTCACCCCATCACTGCATGGGTCCCTGTCCCAGTCTGGACACGCCCCTGGAGGCCAGAATCTTAAAGAGGACTCTAAAGGTATGATTAAAAGTAAGGGAGACATCCAGCTGCTACACTTCAAGATGACTGAAGACGCGTACCATCAAACTCTACATAAACAGCAGCAGTGTCGCTTTGGGAGTGAATCCCAGAGGTGCAGCAGCATCCACCGGGAGACAAACAATGAGGTACAGCATCCCTCTAATCCTCTGAAGAGGGAGTCAGCCACCGGAAACCTGCAAACCAAGAGGATGAGAGCACACGGAGGCCTCAGAGGACGAGTGCAGAGACAAAATGTGATGACAGCAACGATAGACTGAAGCTCAGGAGCACGAAACAAAGGAGATGATGAGGATCTGACACGGATTATCAGTCAGGGACGGTGATTGGCAGGGATTAATCACCTGCTGTTAATTAGTAGGAAAGGTGAGGAGGGAGGAGGGAGGGAGATTATGCTAAATGATATTGTAACATAAAGACCCCTCTTCCCCAAACCGACCCCACAGTCCACAGACGGCAAACTGAATAGCTCCAATTTTTTCTACTGGTGCATGCAATTGCACCGTGATGAGTTCCTGGGCCATCTTTTCTTAACTTTGGCGAAACTACATGAAATAGGCGACCCCCGTCTGCAGAGAAAATAGCCTAGCTTGCCTGCCAGTACTCTAGGAATTTTCTCATTAAAGGGGAAGAGCTCACCGGCACTCATTGTGGCTAGCAGGAGCAATAGTGTACTGTAACTCATATGACCCCACTTAAAAAAAACTGAAATATCCCTTTAAGTTTTGTTTTACTTTCCATGCAAAGATCATTTTACACCCTGCAGACCGAGGGAGGCGGGCTAAAGAGAAAGAAATGTTGCTTGATGGGAGGTTTAGGATCTTTTCAGTGGTGGAATCACACACCGACTACTACTCCAACATCTCCATCCATGTGGCCAAACTCAGAGCCTTCATTTGAACCACCGCCTGAACAAAAGCTCTTCCTCTCCTCATGATGTCACAGCCCGAGCAGCCGCCTGCCTCCTAAAGCCGGCAGCAGGGGGGAGAAGTCAGTCACTGTGCAGGGGCTTCCCGCTGCAGAGCTGCACTCTGAATCCTCCCTGAGCACTCTGCTTCAGACGGGAGGACGAGAAGAAGCAGCAGCAGACAAACACTAACAGGGAATTTAACAGAAGAAGAAGAAGAAATCTCCTGGATGGCTCCAGTGCACGGGACATGTAGCAGGAACACAGAGAGGTCAGACCGCGGCATGAAGGGAAAGTCCAGGAGGAAGAGGAGGAGGAGGTGCAAAGGCAAAGGTTTGTAGAGAGGGCGGGTTGCTTGAAGTTTGTGACGGTTTCACTTTTACTTTGTCATGTCTTTCTTTTTTTAAAGCTCGCTCCTCTCACCTCGATTTTCACTTTTTATTTAATTTATGTGCACTTTTATTCCCTGTATTATATTTCCAAAATGTTTAAGGAGACTAGAGGAATCATATTTTCCATGACATAAACATTTCTCACACCGAGCTGTATCTGCAGAGGGTGACATTTTAACACATTTGTGTATTTAAGGGTGTTATTACTGCAGAAATATTTCATTACTTGCATTTTAACTCCAGAATAATAAGAGCTATTCAGAAAGTTTTACACTTTACCATTTTTAAAGATTTTCTTTTGACAGGATAGGTTGCTTGCAATAACGTGACGTGCCAGTGACGTGTGGAATTCAAACGGGGGTCAGGAAGTAAATTTCAGAATGGACGCATCCGAGGAAAGCCTGTACTGTGTCTGAAGAGATCCTCCTCTCATGAGGACTTCCGGTTTTTTAACTGACCCGAGCTTATTTCTGAATGTGTCTGCCGTTGACATCACTAACTACCTCGTCCTCCAGACTTCATTTTACACCACCGAGCAGATGAAGGCGTTCAAAAGCCTCCAGGCTCACAGTGTTCTTGAGTGGTTGGGTCCACGACCTGGGTATCAAGGTGCTCAACAACGACTGTCGTTAGGTTTTCTCCAGAGTGAGTATTTTTCAATTAATGTCCATATGAATTTTCCTCCACGCCACGATGCTATCAACACTAACGTTAGCTTACTTAGCGGAGGTTAACCGATGTAAACGCTCCAGTCAACGGGAGTTTACAGCAAGTAAGAGAATAACTTCAATCAGCTCTCAGGCTAACATTACCAATTACTAACTACTGTTTGTGGTTAAAAACTCCAGCAGAACAAAGGTGGGAACAATGTAACATTACAAAGTCTGGAAGGAGTTAGCTCCTTAAATATAAACATATATACAGCATATATTACTTTAACTCACCCTGGACAAAGTGGTCACCACACACACGGGTATAGTCCGACTCTGCTCCTCCTGACCGTAAACGAAGGTTTGCTATCCACTGTTTCCTCGTTTCTCAGAGAGTTTTTAACATTTTCCCCCTGTGAGAACCACGACCTTTAGGACACGATAAACACTCTCTGTTTGATCGGTTAGGGACACCGTAAAAAACACAAACCGTAGGCATTTTTCTGTGTTTATGTTTCTGCGCTGACCGCTACAAATCACTTCCTGACCCCCATCTGCATTTCGCGCCACTGCCACGCAACTGAAATGACGTCATATGCAAACAACCTTTTATAATGTATGCTTTCTCCTGAAGCCAAAATACACCCAGAGAAAACAATTTTAAAAAACTATGGGACATCCAAAATTTGTTTGTAGAGATTGTGCAATCATCGTCTTTTAAAGTGGAGCGTACAAAGTGAAAGTCGAGGTCTAAATGCTAACAACCTCATGCTAACAGGGGAATGTTACGGCGTGTTCCATTTGATCTTGGAAAGTCGGAGACATCCCCCAGAACGCCCCCTTAAGTCAGAATTTCGGACTTCAGTCTCGGAACCTCGGAGGAACTTTAGTAATTGTGCTAAAGTTCTATCAGTGGAGATTTTGTCATATTGCTTTTAGGCGTAAACTATCATTGAGTGTGTCGTTATCGCCTGGTGTTAGCTAGAGGTCGTGGGGGCAGCAGTCTCAGCAGGGAAGCCCAGACACTTCTCTCCCCGGTCACTTCCACCAGTTCCTCTGGGAGGATACCGAGGCGTTCCCAGGCCAGCTGAGAGATCTAATCTCGCAGCATGTCCTGGGTCTTCCCCGTGGCCTCCTCCCAGACGGACATGCCCGAAACACCTCCCCAGGGAGACGTCCGGGAGGCATCCTGACCAGATGCCTGAACCACCTCATCTGGCTCCTCTGGATGCGGAGGAGCAGCGGCTCTACTTTGAGTCTGAGCTCCTGACCTGGTCTCTAAGGCTGAGCCCAGACACCCTGAGGAGGAAGCTCATTTCGACCGCTTGTATTCGTGATCTTGTTCTTTCGGTCACTACCCACAGCTCGTGATCACAGGTGAGGGTTGGAACGTAGATTGACCGGTAAATCCAGAGCTTTGCCTTCTGGCTCAGCTCCCTCTTCACCAGACGATCATCATCTGTTGATTTCAGCATATTCCTTTGTAGTATAGGATTCTGGGGTGGCCAGTCAGATTCCAAGGTGGGGCATGGCCACCCCCTGGATCCACCCCCAGTATCTTTACATATTGGCTAGATCGTACCTTCATATGAGCAGCTGTTTTCACACTTCAGATCCTTTGCTCCATTATTTTCATTTATAGTGACTATTATGTGGGAAATGTCTTTCTATGGTACTTTAGATTCACATTATTATTTGATGCTGCTTATAATTGAAGTATTTTCCCCACAAGAAGAGTAATAGTTGTAACATCTTGGGACCTTTAACTGCAGGATAATGTCTTTTAATGGTGTCACTTTGTGATTAATTGAGGTGAATCTGAGATAAATGGGTGGCTTTGGACAGTTTTGGATACCAGTCAGCAGACTTGGAGTGGTTGTTCAGTTTTAATCATGCTGTCTTCATTTTTGGTAGCATCAACAAGTTGACGTGATATAAGCAGTCGGATTAATAGCAACACTGCTAGCATGGCTAAAACTGGAGGAAACCTCAGATGCCCCTTTTCGACCCAGGCAGTTTCAGGGCCAGTTCGGAGCCGGTGCTCAATTGAGAACCTGTTTTTCGTGTTTGGACTATGAGTGAACCGGCCCCCTGGATGGGAAAAAACAGTTCCAGAGGGGCTCCAACTCTTTGCTGGTCTAGAACAAGCGGCAACCTCCGGTCTCAAACGATGAAGCCCATGCGGAGGGTGTTATAAACTGCAATACATCAAGAATCCGTTTGAGGCTGGCTGCAGAAACACCAGAAACCACATAGACATGAATGGGAAAAAGACGATCTTTACAGCATTAATAAACATGTTTACAGCCTGGTTCAAAAAACGGCTTGGCCCTACAAAGCTAATCTCTCTATCGGCACACACTGTACGGGGGGGGGTGAATTTTATTCTATCAGAAGATATTAAGATTTCAAGTTTTTGCCCAAATAAGGACATGACTGACGTGACTCCCAGACGGGAACACATAGCTATTGGCTAGGAGGCTCACACTACGTCACACTCTGCCTGGTTGAGTTCTGTATTTCCAATATGGCTGCCGCCGTCGATTGGCTTCAAAACAGCGCTCAGGAACAGATGGGTGACGTCACGGATACTACGTCCATATTTCATACAGTCTATGGTCTAGAACCGCAAACTGCTTATGTCAGGGGCGAGGAGCGGGGGCGGGGTTGCCGTGATCCAAAAACACAAACCAAACGTGTTTCCTCCATTGTCCTGCTGCAAAAAAATAAAAGAGACTAATGGATACGAAGTTCAAAGCAGTGATCGACTGAGGAGACAAGCTGCCTTTGTTCGCCATTGTTGTCGTTGTGAGGGAAAGTTCGGTCTAACGCTGCTGGGGAAAGCGGTCACGTAAATCTTACATCATGACGTGCCTCTTCCATGGGCTCCAGCGGGCGGAAAAACAAACGGGTGCTGTGTTGGTTCGAGAGTTCAACCAGCTCTGATCCAGCGCGAGCACCAGCCTGGAAATACAACCCAGTTCACGTTGGTTGAAAAGAGGTCAGAGAGTAAATACAAAGAGGAGAGGACAAAGAACCAGAACATAAAAGAACTCCAAACTGAGGATAATAACCAGTAAGAAGCTTGAACACAGAACAGAAAGTTTGTTTTGTTTCCTTCACCTCCTGAGATAGAAAACAAACCCTGTGTTCACTGAGACTCAGACCTCTTGCCCCGGTAGTGTCAGTGTAAGTTCATCTCATAAACATAGTGGGTGAGAGGAGGCCCAACTAATGAAACAGAAGTCTCATAAACCTGCTGTATGTTCACTCATTATTGACTCTGTGTGTCTGTGCATAAATAAAAATGTCTCTTTTTAATCATAATTACAGTCCTCTGGGCAACAGGTCAGCCTTTTAGGATTAATCTGGCATTGTTCTCCTCATGCTAATCCTCAGTAAATGCCACAGATTACTCTGTGATGGCTTTTGTATTAAGTCCAATGGTTATTCAAAGAGCGCTAAGCCTATTCCACTCTCATTAATGACCCATTGGCCTTTTTTGTGCATCAGCGCTGCAGGGAAAACGCCATTTGACAAATAAACGCTTCCAGAAAACCATCACTCAGTGTTGCTCCTTAAATCCTACTATTCTAAGAGCAGAGTGCATTTAGCTAATGCTTCCACTGTATCCAACAATGACATGTACTTCAACACCAGCTGTCCTCTCACAAACAGAAGTCTTTGACTTATTAGCAGTATCATCATCGTCCTCATGAATGAACAGGGAAGAAGCTGATCCAGGGGTAATATTGAGTTTTATATATTTACATATAAAAAAACAACTTTAAAGTTTGTATCAACATTTAAATGGAACGCTGTTTGTAAAGTTGTGCACACTGAAAATAACAGAAACATTTCTTAACATTTAGCTCTGAGACGTCTGAAGAACATAGTGTGCATTTTTTGAAGCCACTTCTTAATCAGATTTAATATTTCATATCTTTCATGATCATTTTGTTGTGAAAAATGTATTTAAGTTACAATCACTGTTAAATACAAATGCATGATATAAATATAAATATAAATGTTAAATGTAAATGTTAAATATAAATGTTTATGTTAAATATAAGTCTAAATTTGAATTGTTAAATATAAATGTCGATTGTTAAATCTAAATGTTAAATGTGAAATCTAAACATAAAAGCTCAAATTAAATGTTAAATCAAAATGGTAAATGTTAAATATAAATGTTAAATCAAAATGGTAAATGTTAAACGTTAATATTAAATATAATTCTAAATGTTAAATGTTATATATAAATCTCGATTGTTAAATTTAAATGTTAAATGTGAAATCTTAATGTAAAAGCTAAAATTAAATGTTAAATCTGAATGTTAAATGTTGAATGTTAAATGTTGAATCCAAATGTTAAATGTTGAATCCAAATGTTAAATGTAAATGTTTAATATGAATTTTAATGTTAAATATAATTCTAAATGTTAAATGTTATATATAAATGTTGATTGTTAAATCTAAATGTTGAATGTGAAATCTTAACGTAAAAGCTAAAATTAAATGTTAAATCTAAATGTTAAATGTTGAATCCATATGTTAAATGTTAATGTTAAATATAACTGTTAATATTAAATATAAGTCTAAATGTTAAATATAAATGTTGATTGTTAAATCTAAATGGTAAATGTGAAATCTTAACGTAAAAGCTAAAATTAAATTTTAAATCTAAATGTTAAATGTTAAGTCTATATGTTAAATGTTGACTCTATATTTTAAATGTTAAATCTAAAAGTTGTGAATCTTATATTTAGCTAATATGCAAATTAATTCTGCTGCCAAGAGGAAGTACCAAAATAAAAGCTTCATAAAGCGATACAGACTTAGCAATACTAACCTAGGCTTGGTCAGTACTGTTCACAGAACAACATTTAACATTTAGATTTATATTATGTTTAACATTTATATTAAAAATGTAACATTAAGATTTAGATTTTATATTTAGATTTTACATTTCAGATTTAGATTTAACAATCAACATTTATATTTAGCATTTAGACTTATATTTAATATTAACATTTAAAATGTATATTTATATTTAACATTTACACTTAACATTTATATTTATATCAAGCATTTGGATTTAACAGTGATTGTAACTTAAATACATTTTTCATGACAAAATTAACATTAAAAATATCACAAATATTAAATGTGATAAAGAAGTGACTTTTAAAAATTCACACTATGTTGTTGATATGTTTCAGAGCTAAATGTGGAGAAATGTTGCTGTTTGTTTTCAGTGTGCACAACTTTACAAACAGCATCCCATAATATTTATGTCTTTTTTTAGAAGCAACCTCAACCTAAAGTTTAAAGGTGACATATCACGTTTTTTTCATCAACATATATTGGTCTAAGAGGTCCCCAAAACATGTCTTTAAAGTTTATGCTCAAAAAAACACTTTGAAATCAGATTTTGGTCTGCCTGAAAAACCCTCTTCTTCAGTCCTCCTCAGAACACTCTGTTTTCTCTCTGACCACGCCCCCTCAGGAAGTGGGTGTGGCCTCGGCTGTCCAGCACGTTGATCTAATGTTTACATGTTGGCTGAATATACACGGCTGCTCACAGACCCGCGTTACTTCAACCCTCTGAATCTGATCCAGAATCTGATCCTGACGGAGAGGTGCCTGTAGCAGGACCTTTCTGAAGGATTGGTCACAGATTTAGTGTTTCTTGTTGTTTTATTTGTCAGCATGTCGACGTGTGTCTTGGTACACAGCTACGAACATGTAGCTATGTGGCTATGCTAACTAGCGCTAGCACTTATCCATGATAAATAAAAATCATCCACTAGATCTTCAAATCTGCAGACGTGGGGAGTAAAACCGACCTTTGTGTTTATTAAGACAGCCTACAACTAGCATGCCTCCCTCCTAAGCTCCTTGTTAGCACACGTGTGTGCAGGTAATGAAAAATGGAGGAGGGGTTGAGTTGTATTTTATACAGTCTATGGGCTGAACAAGCTCCGAGCTCTGACTTCCTGTTACAGACCGGATATTGTTGTTACGTAACAAAAACACGGACGTCTGAAACGGCTGGTTTCACACACATTTACAGAAAGGTGGAGAAATCAGAACAGGGGCAGAATGGATTTTTTTCATTCTCGGGGGGTTTGTAGACAGGGACACAGATTTCAGGGAGAGAACCATTAAAAAGTCCATTTTGCATGATATGTCACCTTTAAGACGTCAAAACTAAACAGTCCACAGCAGAAGAGATTCTTGCGCCAGGATAAAAATGGCGGCTATCTGTAAAAATAAATGAGCATTTGTCCGTTAAATCCCCTTCTGCTGCTCTTCAGTCTCGTGTTACAAGCCGTCATTTGTTGGAAAGTATTTGAGGATTATGATTCTCCAGCATGGAACAAACAGCTGCTCTCTGCGACGGCTCTGTCAGTGTTCTTTTTTTTTTTGATGGTGCATCATGCGTTTTGTAAATTTCTGTAGATTGGATGCTTTTTGGATAAATAGGTTGAGCAGTCAAACTTAGTGGGGCATGCCAGTGTGTAATTTCACTGATGGATTCAGCCATCTCCTCCCTTCTCTGGGGCTTCTGGCTTCACAAAAACATTAGCAATATGGTTTGTGTGGCCATTTAGCTTAATTGCAGAGATGCTCAGCGGGTACAGTGTGGCACTAACTCTGTGACAGTTAGAAGAGCACAGGGGTTGTGAGGGGAACTGCTGCTGCTGCTGCTGCTGCTGACAGTGCCAAGGTTTGAGTTTGAAACTCCACTTTGGCTGAACATGCAGAAAAAACAAAGGCATGAAAGGGGAAATTTGAAGCACCTCAAATTACAAAAAGGCTTCATCCTAATTCAACGTATTTGTAATCCATAAATTCACCATCTCAAGATAAGACTCAAGGACTTTCACATTGTGTATCCTAAAAGTTCGACCAAACTCTGATCTAGGAATGAGGTGTCCAAAGGGTCAAGGTAGGGTGGGAGGAGAAGAGGTCAGGGTGGGTAAAGGTAGGGAGGAATTAGTAGGGTTTGAGGTAGGGTACAATCAGAGAGGGTTGAAGTAGGGAGAGTTTAGAAGGAGCAAGTTAGAATAAGATGAGAGGGGGTAGAGGTAGGGTAGGATGGGAAGGGACTGGGAAAGGGAAGGATGGGAGGATGTCAAGGGAAGGAAAGGAAGAGATCAAAGTAAGGAGGGGTGAGAGAAGGAGATGAGGTAGGGAAGGGTGAGTGGGGTTGAGGTAGGGTACGATGAGAAGGAGTCAAGGTAGGGAGTGATAAGAGGAGGTCAAAGTAGGGAGGGGTGAGGGAAGGGGTCTAGGTAGGGAAGGGTGAGTGAAGTTGAGGTAGGGTACGATGAGAAGGAGTCAAGGTAGGGAGTGATAAGAGGAGGTCAAAGTAGGAAGGGGTGAGAGAAGGGGTCTAGGTAGGGAAGGTTGAGTGAATTTGAGGTAGGGTACGATGAGAAGGGGTCAAGGTAGGGAGTGATAAGAGGAGGTCAAAGTAGGAAGGGGTGAGGGAAGGGGTCTAGGTAGGGAAGGTTGAGTGAAGTTGAGGTGGGGTACGATGAGAAGGGGTCAAGGTAGGGAGTGATAAGAGGAGGTCAGAGTAGGAAGGGGTGAGAGAAGGGGTTAAGGTAGGGAAGTTTGAGTGAAGTTGAGGTGGGGTACGATGAGAAGGAGTCAAGGTAGGGAGTGATAAGAGGAGGTCAAAGTAGGAAGGGGTGAGAGAAGGGGTTAAGGTAGGGAAGTTTGAGTGAAGTTGAGGTGGGGTACGATGAGAAGGGGTCAAGGTAGGGAGTGATAAGAGGAGGTCAAAGTAGGGAGGGGTGAGGGAAGGGGTCTAGGTAGGGAAGGGTGAGTGAAGTTGAGGTAGGGTACGATGAGAAGGAGTCAAGGTAGGGAGTGATAAGAGGAGGTCAAAGTAGGAAGGGGTGAGAGAAGGGGTTAAGGTAGGGAAGTTTGAGTGAAGTTGAGGTGGGGTACGATGAGAAGGGGTCAAGGTAGGGAGTGATAAGAGGAGGTCAAAGTAGGGAGGGGTGAGGGAAGGGGTCTAGGTAGGGAAGGGTGAGTGAAGTTGAGGTAGGGTACGATGAGAAGGAGTCAAGGTAGGGAGTGATAAGAGGAGGTCAAAGTAGGAAGGGGTGAGAGAAGGGGTCTAGGTAGGGAAGGTTGAGTGAATTTGAGGTAGGGTACGATGAGAAGGGGTCATGGTAGGGAGTGATAAGAGGAGGTTAAAGTAGGAAGGGGTGAGAGAAGGGGTCTAGGTAGGGAAGGTTGGTGAATTTGAGGTAGGGTACGATGAGAAGGGGTCAAGGTAGGGAGTGATAAGAGGAGGTCAAAGTAGGAAGGGGTGAGAGAAGGGGTTAAGGTAGGGAAGGGTGAGTGAAGTTGAGGTAGGGTACGATGAGTAGGAGTCAAGGTAGGGAGTGATAAGAGGAGGTCAAAGTAGGAAGGGGTGAGGGAAGGGGTCTAGGTAGGGAAGGTTGAGTGAATTTGAGGTAGGGTACGATGAGAAGGGGTCAAGGTAGGGAGTGATAAGAGGAGGTCAAAGTAGGAAGGGGTGAGGGAAGGGGTCTAGGTAGGGAAGGTTGAGTGAAGTTGAGGTAGGGTACGATGAGAAGGGGTCAAGGTAGGGAGTGATAAGAGGAGGTCAAAGTAGGGAGGGGTGAGAGAAGGGGTTAAGGTAGGGAAGGTTGAGTGAAGTTGAGGTAGGGTACGATGAGAAGGGGTCAAGGTAGGGAGTGATAAGAGGAGGTCAAAGTAGGAAGGGGTGAGAGAAGGGGTTAAGGTAGGGAAGGTTGAGTGAAGTTGAGGTGGGGTACGATGAGAAGGGGTCAAGGTAGGGAGTGATAAGAGGAGGTCAAAGTAGGAAGGGGTGAGAGAAGGGGTTAAGGTAGGGAAGGGTGAGTGAATTTGAGGTAGGGTACGATGAGAAGGAGTCAAAGTAGGGAGTGATAAGAGGAGGTCAAAGTAGGAAGGGGTGAGAGAAGGGGTTAAGGTAGGGAAGTTTGAGTGAAGTTGAGGTGGGGTACGATGAGAAGGGGTCAAGGTAGGGAGTGATAAGAGGAGGTCAAAGTAGGAAAGGGTGAGGGAAGGGGTCTAGGTAGGGAAGGTTGAGTGAATTTGAGGTAGGGTACGATGAGAAGGGGTCAAGGTAGGGAGTGATAAGAGGAGGTCAAAGTAGGAAAGGGTGAGGGAAGGGGTCTAGGTAGGGAAGGTTGAGTGAAGTTGAGGTGGGGTACGATGAGAAGGGGTCAAGGTAGGGAGTGATAAGAGGAGGTCAAAGTGGGGAGGGGTGAGAGAAGGGGTTGAGGAAGGGAAGGGTGAATGAGGTGTGACACATCTGTTGGTGAAATCCTAATGTCTGTGTCGGTGATATATGAAGATGCTTTGTTAAAGGCTTCTTGCAGCTGTGATGGCTGAGTGGTTAAGGCGTTGGACTCGAAATCCAATGGGGTTTCCCCGCGCAGGTTCAAACCCTGCTCACAGCGACTTCACTTTGAAACTTTCATGTTCATGAAAAATGAATGAAGTGTGTGCTTCTTCATAAAATCTGAAAACATCAAGAGAAACAATGGAGAGAACTTCAACAAGGCACACTAGACCTCATTCAAGGACTGTCTCAATCCATTCCAATAGTGTGCTGTCAGTATTTGACCGTTCAAGCCTTCCGTACCTTGAATCTTAAATATCAGACATGTTTGACATGTAGGAGTGTTTCCTGAACCCATATGTCACCCATTATTCTTTTACTCAATTGTTGTTTTTTGCTGCAGAACAGAACACACGTCCGGACAGGACTGAGGACTGAGGACTGAGCAGATTCAGACTCTTCTGACTGAGTGTCTCTCTCAAGTAGTTTGAAGTCCTACGTTCTTAAATCCTGTTGCCTGTTTGGCACCCTGTGTCTTCACAGCATTATCCCTCCAACAGACTCTGTACATATAAATGAGTATTTCTTGTAGTACTTAATGTGTATAGTCACAGCTGTGATGGCTGAGTGGTTAAGGCGTTGGACTCGAAATCCAATGGGGTTTCCCCGCGCAGGTTCAAACCCTGCTCACAGCGACTTCACTTTGAAACTTTCATGTTCATGAAAAATAAATGAAATTTGTGCTTCTTCATAAAAAATCTGAAAAAGAACAAGAAAAGATTGGATTGAGTTGATGCAGACGTGGAACAAATTCCTTTACCCTTTGACAGAGCTTGTCTATTATTACCCCGCTGTGTTAAATACTTGATTCTGATTGGTCGAAACCCCCCTGATCACCAAAGTGAGATCAAATCAATCTGCAGAAAGGAGTCCGGCACATTTCCCCTCTGCCTGTTGACACTGGTAAAAAGGTTAGATTTGAATCAATCAATCTTTATTTGTATTGCGCCAAATCCCAACAAACGTTATCTCAAGACTCTTTTACAAACAGAGCAGGTCTAGACCACTCTATGTCAAATTATGAACAGAGACCCAACGCCAAGACAGGATCAGACTCAGTCTGACCCCACCTTAATCCACCATGAGCATTACACCTCACTGTATTTAGCTAGTTACAACGGTGAGGAAAAACTTCCTTTAACAGGCAGAAACCTCCAGCAGGACCAGACTCATGTTAGACACACATCTGCTGAGACCGAGTTGGGTCTGGAGAGAGGGATAGAGGAGAATAAGAGAGAGAGGGAGCGGTGATAGTGATGAGACGAGTAGTAGTAGCTGTTGCCGCTGGAGTCCAGCACGTCCGTATCAGCTGGAGTCTGGGACGTCTACGAGACAAGGGAGCTCAGGGACTCCAGAAAGGTCTATGGTTAGTAACTTTAATGGGACAGGAAGATTTAAAGTAAGTGATGAAGGGGTTGGGGGGAAGGGGGTGAGACTGGATCCCAGTGTGTCAGTCTAAGCCTATAGCAGCATAACTAAGAGCTGGTCCAAGCCTGATCCAGCTCTAACTATAAGCTTTATCAAAAAGGAAAGTTTGAAGCCTACTCTTAAAAGTAGAGAGGGTGTCTGCCTCCCAGACCCTGACTGGTAGATGATTCCAAAGGAGAGGGGCCTGATAGCTGAAGGCTCTACCTCCCATGCTACTTTTAGAGACTTTAGGTATGATGAGCAGTTTAGCCCCTCCATCACCCCTAAACAGATTTAATCCCACTCAAACTGAATCTGCGTCTGTGTGCTGATAAAGAGTGGATGTTAGATAATGTTTAAACTCTTAAATACTTTCACCCAGATCTCTACTGACTAACTGAAATAAGAAAGAGTCAAAACAAGGACCCCGACAACAAACAGTCTACAATTAAAGATGAAAGAAACCTCATCTCTCAGGCTGATAAAGTGACAGTGAAGCAGCAGGCGAGGGCATTAAGGTTGAAACGAGGCCATTGTCAGCAGTCGGCAGCCTGCTGTAGATTATTGCTGTCATCGCTATTATCTCTTGTTGCAATTCAATTGCACATTACCATATGTTTCAGGCAATGATTTCATCAGTCATTTCCAAATAATGATCATCAGCGTGTTGATTTGAAAGCAGACGTTGAGCTGGCTTTGTTGGTTGAGTGTGATTGGGTGAGTTTCTGCACTGAACTAAATTTAGAAGTCTGTCCTCCATGCTTAGGAGAGAAAACGATCTGCAGTACAGTCAAACAGAACAATGGGATACTATGAGAACAGTAAGGGGTTAAAAAAAAAGCAACAAAAATCAGAACCTCTATGTTCAGATTTTTAAAAAGCATGCTCTTTGTCATCAGAGCTGTACGTGGGATAGCATGATAACAGGAAGGTGGTTTAGCTGAGCCATACTTTGACATGTCAGGGTGTTCATCTAAAGAGACGTGGAGTTAAGTCCAGTATCAACACTGAGATGTTCATCATCTTGACTTCAGCCTGGAACAGACTAATCTCTATTTACAGGTTCTACATTAAAAATGTAGAAGCTGCCCTCCGGGGTCTGGGTCTTCGGCATGGTTTCATCTGAAGTACGTCTGTATTCTGAGGAGCATTTGCCAATCACGTGCGAGCAGGCTTTGGTGTGTGCAGGAGAAGTTGTCAGTATGGAGAGCAAAAGTAGGCAGAACACAAACTTAAAACGTAGAAGAAGAATTTAAATCAGGGTTTAAGAGACTTTTGATTTCAAGGGTAAAGTAGACACCTTGAAATCAAAACTTAAGAGTAACCTCTGAAGGGAATGTGTTCAAATAATAAAATATACCTTACAGGTGACATTTTATGCAAAATCGACTTTTTAATGGTCCTCTACCTGAAATACGTGTCCCTGGCATGTCTACAAATGCAGAATTACAGAGAAGTTGTTACCAGAGGTATATCTCACCTGGGGAACTGATGATGATTGTTGATTTTAAAGATCTAATAGATTCACCAAACGCTGTGAGCAGGGTTCGAACCTGCGCGGGGAAACCCCATTGGATTTCAAGTCCAACGCCTTAACCACTCGGCCATCACAGCTGCAGGAAGTCAATCTTAAAGCAGCTAGATATATCACGACAACACTTACTATGGTCACCAATCAGAGGGAAACTTCACTTCACTCATTCATATCACTTACTGTGGGGAAAAGAACGCCGGGATGATGATGCTGTGAGGAAGCTTTCACCAGATCCATGTCAGGTCCGTGCCGTCTGGCTCTGAGCAGGACCACCGGACAACTGGAGTCATGTGACCGAGGTTTTCCCGCCCAGATTTGGGTCACCAAAAGGTGCCGTCACAATGCGGCTGTGATGGCTGAGTGGTTAAGGCGTTGGACTCGAAATCCAATGGGGTTTCCCCGCGCAGGTTCAAACCCTGCTCACAGCGACTTCACTTTGAAACTTTCAAAGTGTGTGCTTCTTCATAAAATCTGAAAACATCAAGAAAAATGATGAAGAGAACCTTATCTAGACCATGTTAAGACTGACTTGCCATCCGTAATAGACAAGTGCTGGATTCAAGGACTGTCTCAACCCATTATTTGTCCAAATAATCCTTGAGTGTGCTCCTGACCGTGAGAGAGGGGGCAATGAAGTTGAGGTATGGAGGGATGGGAAAGGGTCCTCTGAAAACCTCTGACCTGTTGACTCCAGGTCTGGCTCCGCTCATCATGACGGTTTGTTGTTGTAGTTAAGTGAAATACGATCTGATGATAACACAGAGTGTTTTATTCTGAAAATTAACCGGATGTTTTCATTTTGTTTTGGTGAAACCTGACTTCCTGTCCCGCTCCATCTGCTCTGTTGAGATTGATGCGTCGTGCTCCGGCATCCAGCACAAACAGAAGTCTTGTGTCTCTGATCCGGAGGACTCCGACCTGCCGGATCAGAGACACAGCCAGAACGCAACGGAGCAGATCCAGTGGAAGTTAACACATTGAGTAGAATAGAAATCAGATCTGGAGCTGTGACGGATCAGAGACAGACTGGACAGGGATCTGGTGGAATCTGGCCGTTAATGTTACAAAAGCGGACCAAGAAGAGGCGGAAAACTAAATCAAACCAAGAGGAGGATTTGAACCTGCACAGGATATTAAATTCAAAGCTGGTCGTGCAATGTAACTTTTCTTGACTGCTTGAACATTTAGCGTGAAAGTCACTACGAACAACATTTGTCATTAAAGCCAAGGACAAGAGGAGGTTAATGTTGCCTCTCCTTACAAAGAAGAGCCACCCAAGGCTTCAGATACTCAACGCTGTGAGCAGGGTTCGAACCTGCGCGGGGAAACCCCATTGGATTTCAAGTTCAATGCCTTAACCACTCGGCCATCACAGCTGTGACTATACACAGTAAACACTACCAAAAATACTCATTTATAAGTACAGAGTCTGTTGGAGGGATAATGTTGTGAAGACACAGGGTGCCAAACAGGCAACATGATTTAAGAACGTCAGACTTAAAACTACTTGAGAGAGACACTCAGTCAGAAGAGTCTGAATCTGCTCAGTCCTCAGTCCTGTGTGTTCTGTTCTGAAGCAAAAAACAACAAATGATTAAAAGAATAATGGGTGACATATGGGTTCAGGAAACATTCCTACATATCAAACATGTCTGATATTTACGATTCAAGGTACAGAAGGCTTGAAGGGTCAAATACTGACAGCACACTATTTGGACAAATGATGGATCGAGACCGTCCTTGAATGAGGTCTAGTGTGTCCTGATAAAGTTCTCTCAATTGTTTCTCTTGATGTTTTCAGATTTCATGAAGAAGCACACACTTCATTCATCGTCATGAACATGAAAGTTTCAACATGACGTCGCTGTGAGCAGGGTTTGAATCTGCGCGGAGAAACCCCATTGGATTTCGAGTCCAACGCCTTAACCACTCGGCCATCACAGCTGCAAGAAGCGATTAAAGCAACATTGCACCAGCTGAGATAGTTCCAACGTCAGCCTAAGTTACAACGTAATTTTTACACTTAGCTCCTAGTAGGTGTTAGAGAGTGTAAGATGAAACTACGTCTCCGTGTTGAAACCAAACAACGACACAACTTAAGTTACAAACTAACTCGTTTCAACGTCTTGTTTAGTGTGGACTCTACACTCTAACTCAGGACACAACTTACACACAACTGGTGACGTCAGTGATATATGAAGATGCTTTGTTGAAGGCTTCTTGCAGCTGTGATGGCCGAGTGGTTAAGGCGTTGGACTCGAAATCCAATGGGGTTTCCCCGCGCAGGTTCAAACCCTGCTCACAGCGACTTCACTTTGAAACTTTCATGTTCATGAAAAATGAATGAAGTGTGTGCTTCTTCATAAAATCTGTAAACATCAAGAGAAACAAGGGACAGAACTTTAGAAAGGCACACTACACCATGTTAAGACTGATTGACCTCATTCAGGGACGCTCTCAATCTATTATTTGTCCAAATAGTGTGCTGTCAGTATTTGACCCTTCAAGCCTTCTGTACCTTGAATCTTAAATATCAGACATGTTTGATATGTAGGAGTGTTTCCTGAACCCATATGTCACCCATTATTCTTTTACTCATTTGTTGTTTTTTGCTGCAGAACAGAACACACGTCCGGACAGGACTGAGGACTGAGCAGATTCAGGCTCTTCTGACTGAAGTGTCTCTCTCAAGTTGTTTGAAGTCTGACGTTCTTAAATCCTGTTGCCTGTTTGGCACCCTGTGTCTTCACAGCATTATCCCTCCAACAGACTCTGTACTTAGAAATGAGTATTTTTGGTAGTGTTTACTGAGGGTAGTCACAGCTGTGATGGCCGAGTGGTTAAGGCGTTGGATTTGAAATCCAATGGGGTTTCCCCGCGCAGGTTCGAACCCTGCTCACAGCGTTTGGTGGATCTATTGAAAACTCGTCTCTATTAGTGATGTTTGATACCACCGATGTCCTTGCCGATCCGATACTGAATAAGATTCAGGCTGATATCGGAAAATGACAACGACGTCATGATGAGCGGAGCCAGGCCTGGAGTCAACAGGTCAGAGGTTTTCAGAGGACCAGAAAGACAACATGGATGAGGAGAGGAGGAGGAGGATCCTTGATTCAATGATTACTGTGGGAAAACCTTGGTCACATGACTCCAGCTGTCCGGAGGTCCTGCTCCGTGCTGTGTTCTGAAAATGCAACCGGTGGGTGTCGACGGATGAGAGAGAACGGAGCCGGACCGCAGCCAATCGGAGACGGACTGGATCTGGTGGAAGTCCCGTGTCAGGATACTGTTCCAAATATTAGCAGCTGAAATCCTTGGTCTGTACCTCAGAGAAAGGTGGATCATAAGATGCTGTAAACTCACTGATTCTGTCCGGCTGCTGAATCAGCACTTTTTTGTTGCTAATGCTAGCTGTGGCTCCTGCTAACTCGTATTTCTTTGATACATCTTCGTTGAGTTGTGTTAAAACTTACAGACTTTCCTTCCTGCTCCTTGAATACTTGTAGCTCATGTATTATAAATTGCAATCATGCTGACACAGTGAAAACATCCACACCGGTGACGCCATTTTTACTGTCTTTAGCTTGATGCAGCCGCGCTTCTTCTTTTCTGTATGTAACGGAGTAAGTGTAGCCTTGTTAATAAGTAAATAAAAGCAACTTATATTATTAGATAATGTTGAATTAACAGATGAATAAATAATAAAACATTCATTTTACGAGGCTGATAATCGATCTCATGGAACCAGCAAGGCTTTCTCTAAAAGTAGTCCTGACTGCGGACACACCTGAGGAGCGAGTCTTTGTATTAAGACGTTTTTTTAATCCCCAGGAAATTTTTAAGAAAGTAAAAAGTAATACAGTTTGAGGAAATCGTATTTAAAGAAATGATTATAAAGCAAACATCTACAGTTACAAACATCATTAACAGGAAAAGGAAGATGGAGAAATTATTCAACAAAGTTTCTCTGCCCTTGAGGAAAGACAGTTCACATTACAAGTAAATGAAACCACTTGCCATTAATTATGCTTAGCAAATGAGATTATCCACAGCTGTCAGACCACACACACACACACACACACACACACACACACACACACACACACACACACACACACACACACACACACACACACACACACACACACACACTGGACGGAGAGCGGGTGCTTCTCGCTTCCACACTGCCATGCCTAATTTCATTACTCTATTAAATAAGCTTCATTAACAGCGGCTCGATGGAGAAATGTTGCTTCTGAGGATTAATAAACATGAGCGCTGTGGAATATGAAGTCTTACCAGCTCCTTCTTCTTCTAAAAAGTCTTTACGTCTTAGTTTATTTACCTTCTGCCACAAGTAGTGCCAGTACTGTGTGTTACCTCTATTTACAGATTCTACTTTAAAGTGTAGGATCTGTACGTAGGTGTCTGGACGTATGTATGTGAGGAAAAACAGTCTGTATGGAGAGCAAAAGCAGGAGGAACACAATCCACCATGACATCCTAATTCCCATAGCTAGTAATCTGGCACTCTGATTTCACTCCGTAAACAGATCTCTGCATGTCTAAAATAGTTCAGGGGTCGATAATCTCCCCCTAAAAAGCCCCTGCTAGGCGGGTAGTACTGTTCAAAAGTCCTGGGACTTTCAGGGGGCGGGGCCTGCAATGCTGAATGTGTCTGATTGGTAGATTAACCGCAGTGTTTTTATTCCTCCCTCCGTCCACAATAACATCACACACATCTGTGATTCTCTTGATTTCTCTTTCTTTCATTAGTTTTTATTTGTTCTATCTTTTTTGTATGTGTGTGTACTTTTCAAAAGAAGAAGCTGTGATTCTCTTGATTTAGCAGCTTGTAACAGTAGTCTTCTCTCAGCCCACCGTGAATGCGTCTCTCCTCCCGGTGTTCTGGTTTTTGAAGTGACCCTGTAAACTGGAGACCTTCAGCTGAACGTGTCAGTGTTTGTGTTGATTCATTCATTGCTTTTTCCATGTTTTTAACCGCAGGCACAACATTTTCACTTTTTTTCATGTTTTTCTGCTTTTGAAGCACAATTTCAAATTTGAGGAAAATTTCTTTTTTTGACAGGGTCAACTTTTTTCAAAAAAAATTTTGTCAAATTTTGTTTTTTTTAAAAGAACATTTTGTCCCAAAAAAATTTTGTCCCAAAAAAATTTTGTCCCAAAATTTTTTTGTCCAAAAATTTTTTTTTTAATTTTTTGTCAACATTTTTTTTGGTCAATTTTTTTTTCAATTTTTTTGGTCAATTTTTTTTTCAATTTTTTTTCTCAAATTTTTTTCAAAATGTTTTGTTCAATTTTTTCCAAAGACCATTCACAGTCATTTTTTTTAGTCTGTGATTCTCTTGATTTCTCTTTCTTTCATTAGTTTTTATTTGTTCTATCTTTTTTGTATGTGTGTGTACTTTTCAAAAGAAGAAGCTGTGATTCTCTTGATTTAGCAGCTTGTAACAGTAGTCTTCTCTCAGCCCACCGTGAATGCGTCTCTCCTCCCAGTGTTTCGGTTTTAAAAGTGACCCTGTAAACTGGAGACCTTCAGCTGAACGTGACAGTGTTTGTTGAGTTTACACAGCTGTTGAAACACAGAGGGAGTTCCTGGGAATGCAAACTAGTTTAGTTTTTTATTAAGATTCAAAATATCCTCATCAGAAACGTCTTTGCTACTCGCGCTTATCTCCTCTCACGTGTTGATTCAGTGAATCCATCTGTGATGAAATATAGCACCATCTAAAACAGCGCCAGCTGAGTCTCTTCATGCTAAAAGGCTAACTGTTGTATTGCTCATAATGATACCTGCCTGTCCGTCTGCTCCTATGGTGTCATCTGTGATGAATGGCATTCCTCTTTGTTTTACTGCCCTCTACTGGTCTGGTGGTGTAGTGCATTTACTTTTTTTCCTCCATACGTCACTGGCCCGATTTGCACAATCTACCCGGGACTTCAGCCTGCAGTCGAAACGCAGACAACAATGGGGGCACAGGAACCTTTTAGTTCAGGGGAAAGTAGTTCTGGGGGCTAAAAGACCCTGGAACTCTTGGTCGAAATGCACCTGTAGGTATATAACAGCAGGTATTGATGATGCACCAGCTGTGGGAGACTGTGTCTTTGACTGAGGGGGAAATAGAGTAATGGATGAATGTGAACTTGCAGAAAGTGTATGAAGTGTGAGGTTTAACACGAAGACAAACACAGTGATCATCGTTTCTTTCCTTACGAAGATTAAAGATCCATCAGCAGGTCATCAAAACACCTCCAGCCTCCACCTGCCGCTGCAGCAGAGGCTCATCATCCCTTCACATCTCACAGCACTGACTCACATAAACCCGCCTCTTAATGGCATCACACGGCTGATATAACTGCAAGGTGCAAGGTTAACCCAGGAGGGTTTAGCGTGCACTCTCCATTATTCTAATGAGTCTTAGTTTGCACTGCGGCGCCCTCCAGAATCACCTCTCACAGCCGTGAAAACCAGACCAACTCACGCAACAGGAACTCAAATATGCAGGTTTCATTTTCTGTTGCTTGTGCCAGAAGTAAAACAAATGATTTAATACCAACATGTTTCACTTTTTTAAAAGAATTATCACTGTTCTACAGTTTTTGGGAGGTCTTTACGGTTTCCATTTGATAGCCAAATGAAAAACTAGGGTCATGAAACACCTCATTGTTATCTCTAATGTTTGTGTTCATGTTCTTTAAACAAAGGATATCAATAAAACAGCCATGTCACTGTGTTGACGTCTGTTTGTGGACTCACATGCTCCGCTAAACCAGTGTCAGAGCACCTGATAAATCTCAATGATACAAATGGGGTCACTGGTTTCAGAGGAGGGGGTGCAACGAGGACAAACAGGTGATCTATTACAGGCTGGGAGCTGCAGGTGTTTCCCGAGGCCAAATCCCCTGATCACAAGACGTGGAAGATGTAGTGATCCGGAGTTTGTGGAAGAGAGTCGAGGTCTGAGCGTGCAGAGGAAGTCTTTTCAAGAGGACCGAGGGTGTGGATGTAGATTTGATGCCGATTTCTAAAAGATGCAGCAGTTTGTTTCAACTCATCTGACCCTGAATACTCGTATTTTCTGAGGTGATCTGTGATGATGTGTTTATGAAACATGGACCTGGTCTGATAACATATGCAAATACTACCATCCATCCATCCATTTTCTTCTGCTTATCCGGGGTCTGAGGCAACACTCCAAGCAGATCGACCCAGACATCCCTCTCCCCAGCAACACTTTCCAGCTCCTCCTGGGGAATCCCAAGGCAATCCCAGACCAGGTGGGATATATAATCCCTCCAACAAGTTCTGGGTCTATCCCAGGGCCTTCTCCCAGTTGGACCTGCCCGGAACACCTCTAAAGGGAGGCGTCCGGGAGGCATCCTTATCAGATGCCCAAACCACCTCAGCTGACTCCTTTCGACGCGAAGGAGCAGCGGCTCTACTCCGAGCTCCCTCCAGATGTCTCAGCCCCTAACCCACTCTCTAAGACTGAGCCCAGACACCCTTCAGAGGAAGCTCATTTCAGCCGCTTGTATGAGAGATCTTATTCTTTCGGTCATGACCCACAGCTCATGATCATAGGTGAGGGTTGGGTTGTAACGTAGACCGAAGCTTTGCCTTCTAACAGCAACAATCCACCTGTTGATCAGCATGCCCAGGTCTTATACGTGGGCTGCCACTCGGCCTCCGATGCACCCAACTCACTATGTCTACCACTGTGAGTGCTGGGCCCACAGGGTGGCGGCTCCATGTTGATCTTTCAGGCTGGGACCGACCACCAGACCCTCGCCATCCAGCTCCCCTCGAAATCACCATCTTAGTAATATATGATCTTTTTGTATCCATGTTGTCTGTGAGTATTTCACTGTGTCTTTTATCCCCTGTTTATGAATAATAAAGGCTCATTGTGCATTATTTAATGACACAAGGCCGACCCAATCATGTCTGTAGTCTGGCTTTAACCCTCGCTGATCTCCTGATCAGGTGTGTGTGTGTTGGTAAAGCAGAGGGAAAGTGTGAGCACAAGGCGAGAGAAGCTGCATTAATGAGGTCACAATCGCATGGAAGTGAGATAAGTCCATGTCGACCTTTAATCATGCTGTTTGAGAGTTAAGGCATCGCTGCAGCACTTGTCCCCCCGTGGTGACATGAAGTGGTGTGAGAGCTCAGATCTTTACCCTGCTGCAGTCCCTGCTTGTTTTATAAACTGTGTGTTATATCTGCTGACTAAAGATTGAGCTGGATCCATAAACTGTGTGACTGTGCTAATAAAACAAAGCTTTTCAATCAGTTCAAACCTTCATACCGACACCTTTCAGGGAAACGTCTGCCTCCGAGCCGCCGCTCTGTTTGTGTTCAGTCCGTCCATTCAGCCGGAGCTCTCACAGCTTTAACGGCCTTGAACATTATGTTTGCTCCATCACCATAAATGTGTTTATCTCAGTCCATTTCATCACTTCCATGGTCTGGAGTGAATATCAGAATGGTGACTGTGATTGGGCTCATCGTAGGTTTCTATGGAAGAACACGTTGTGGATGTCGGGTCATGTTGTGGAGAAAATGCTTGAAGCGTTCACAAATTTTTTTAATGCTGTTTTTCAGGATGGAGCAACACTTTACCGACCCTCATCAGTACAAGAGATCAGTGGGATCACACGGCATCATCTTCAGCTGAAGATGCCGACACCTCAAGTGAGTCTGTTTCCACCTTGTGTTTTAAACTTGAGTCTATTTCACTGATTAGAGCTCCTGTTTGTCGACAACACCAGAATCAGTTTAACAAGTTGTTGTTTTTCTGTTGTAGGCCTGATAAGATGATCATGTGTTGTTTCTAAGCTGTAGCGCAGCCAATCACCACTAGGTGCAGCTGGGACTCCAGTCAATGGATTCATGCATGGCTAAGTCAATTGTACTAAATTTTGACGGCTTTCGGAGTGTTCTCTCACCCAGGGAGTAATGCTACCTTTATAAGGAGCTCAAAAGACATGAAGTTGTATCGTTACGTCATGTACAGGGAAGGCTTGGCTAGGCTAATGTGACCTGATGATACAGCGAGTTTGAAATAACTTTAGGAAAGATGAGACTAATGAAAATATGGTTAACTTCACAAAGAGTCTTTAGTGGTCTAAAAGTTTTAGCTTTAGTTTTGGTTTTAGTTGGCACCCCCCACCAGACCCAGTCATCTCCACTTACCACCATATCCTTTACAGGCCACAACATTCCCCTCTCATCCATAGCCACAAATCTTGGAGTCAAAATTGACCCTCACCTCACCTTTGAGGCCCACATCAAAAACATCTGTAAAACCTCCTTCTACCATCTTAGAGACATCTCCAAACACCGCCCCTCACTCTCTCTCCCAGATGCAGAAAAACTGGTTCATGCCTTTGTCTCCTCCAGGACTGATTATTGCAAAGCACTTCTCATTGGGATCCCTGGCAAAAGCCTTCAAAGGCTGCAGTCGATCCAGAACTGCGCAGCTAGGATCCTGATGAGAGTACACAAACACAAACACATCACACCCATCCTGCATTCACTCCACTGGCTCCCGGTTTCACACAGGATCTAATTCAAAATTTCTCTGCTCACACATCAGTGCATCCATGGACACGCCCTCACATACTTGAAAGAACTGCTACACCCACAAACCACAAGAAGAACCCTCCGCTCCACCAGCACCAACTGCATCCACTGCCCTCGCACCAGACCCCACATTATGGGAGACCGGACTTTTTCATCCGCTGCCCCGACCACCGACTCTTTTAAAAGGGACTAGAAACGTTCCTATTTCAGAGGGCATTTCCCTAGTTTTTATTTCCCTGGTTTTATCCATAGTTTTTAACTGACCTGTTGCTTTTACTTGTTTTTATTCAACTACAGTGTCTTCAACAAGTGTCTGCATTTTACTGTCTGTTTTTAACCCTGTTTTTATTCTTACTGCCCTTTTATTATGCCCTGTAGCACTTTCAGATTTGTTCCAAATGTAAAGTTAAAGTCTTAAATTACTATTTAAAAAAGCTTAAAAAGAAAATAAACACAAACTTATTTTGATCTGTTCGCAGGTTTGAGCAGTTTGGAGGTGAAGGAGAATCAGGATGATAAACGACCGGCCGACTGTGACCCTCTGAGAAAATATCACCCATCAACATTTTGCTCAACTTTCCCCACACATGGATCAAGAGCTCTGAAAAGGAAGCAGCCTTTAGTGGATGGAAGAAACCGCCTGCTCTACCAAAGCCAGCTGACCTGTAAGAGAGCAGCCTGGGCCGTCACTCAGAAGAACGCGCTGGTGCAGCTGAACGAGTTACGACCCGGTCTACAGTACGAGATACTGTCGAAGACCGGTCCACTCCATGCTCCGGTGTTCTCTGTAGGTGTGGAAGTGAATGGTTTCCACTTCGAGGGCGTTGGACGTACCAAAAAGCAGGCCAAGATGAGGGCTGCAGAACTGGCCCTCCGGTCATTCATCCAGTTTCCAAACGCCTCCCAGGCTCACGCCACCATGGGGAACATCACCAGCACTCAGACTGATTTCACAGCGGATAAACTGGACACCCCGGACACTTTTACCAAAGAGTTTGAGCCATCGCTGCGGGAAAACTGCGACCTCCTGCACTGCAACTCTGCAAAAAAGGCAGTTTTCTCCAGCATTTACAACCACAGACGACTCGTCCGACTCGCTCTGGACTTGGCCTCCTCTGCAAACCCAAGAAGACGAGCCCTCAGCACCTCACTTTTGGAGCACCTCAGCCCTGTGATGCTGCTCAACGAGCTTCAACCAGGACTTAGGTACATGTGCCTGACAGAGAGAGTCCCCGGCAGGCCGGTGAGGAGTTTCGTCATGGTGGTCAGGGTGGAGGGGAAGATGTTTGAAGGGTGTGGTCACAGTAAGAGGCAGGCCAAGGGCCAGGCAGCAGCAGCAGTCCTACAAACCATTTACAACATGAGTCTGGGACCAGAGAGGGGGATCATGGGTCTTCAGGGAAGCAGAGCCAAAAATCAGCTACCTCAGGTGAGTAAAGGCTGGTTTGTACTTCTGGGTCGACCCAATGCAGCAGCTGTCGACACGGACCTGAGCACTACATACTTATGTCAGGCAGCAATACTCCGCCGAAACACTTGATTCGACGCAGAACTATTAATCAGGCTTAAGTCAACTTCCTGTTACCAACTCAAAGGGCGCAGAGTGGAGGATGTCTTTGGATCAACCAAAACAGGACAAAGGACTTCACATGAGCAGAGTTTTAGGGCCTTAAAGGTGACATATCATGCAAAATGGACTTTTTAATGGTTCTCTACCTGAAATATGTGTCCCTGTCTACAAACCCCCTGAAAAGTAAAAGAATCCATTCTGCCCCTGTTCTGATTTCTCCACCTTTCTGTAAATGTGTGCTGACACCAGCCGTTTCAGTTTTCAGTGTTTTTCATACGTCACAACGCCATCCGGTCTGTAACAGGAAGTCAGAGCTCGGAGCTTGTTCAGCCCATAGACTGTATAAAATACAACTCAACCCCTCCTCCGTTTTTCATTCCCTGCACACATGTGTGCTAACAAGGAGCTTAGGAGGGAGGCATGCTAGTTGTAGGCTGTCTTAATAAACACAAAGGTCGGTTTTACTCCCCACGTCTGCAGATTTGAAGATCTAGTGGATGATTTTTAGTTTTCATGGAAAAGTGCTAGCGCTAGTTAGCATAGCCACATAGCTACATGTTGTTAGCTGTGTACCAAGACACACGTCGACATACTGACAAATAAAACAACAAGAAACACTAAATCTGTGACCAATGGTTCAGAAAGGTCCTGCTGCAGGCGCCTCTCCGTCAGGATCAGAATCTGGATCAGATTCAGAGGGTTGAAGTAACGCGGGTCTGTGAGCAGCCGTGTATATTCAACCAACATGTAAACATTAGATCAACGTGCTGGACAGCCGAGGCCAAATCCACTTCCTGAGGGGGCGTGGTCAGAGAGCTCATTCTCATTTAAAGGCACAGACACAGAAAACAGCCTGTTCTGAGCAGGGCTGAAAAAGAGGGGTTTACAGGCAGACCAAAATCTGATTTCAAAGTGTTTTTTTGAGCAATAAACTTTATAGACATGTTTTGGGGACCTCTTAGACCAAGATATGTTGATGAAAAAGAGCATAATATGTCACCTTTAAGGAAAGAAGGTCCAGGTTCTGGTTAGACCAGACCACCTGTAAGTAAACCGTGTTCTTTGACTTCAGTACAACTTGAAATTAGTTTGTTGTCGGCTGAAATCTTACATTAAACCGTTGTGCTCATGTGTAGAGTTAGATATGGTATTGTGGTTATATCCGTTAGTTGGTTGACTGAGATTAGTCCTGAGCAATAAAACATGACACATGTCCGTCAAAGGGTCCATGTTGGTTCCTGATTACTCTCATGACTACACAAAGTCCAAAGAATATCTTCTTGATTTAGGAACTGGGATCATTCAAAGAGTGAAAGAATACTAATCTGGGAAACCGATGGATTACCCAGATTTCATGTCTGTCACGAGGCGGATCGGTCTTGTAAAGCCTCAAGCTGATGTGCTTGTTCTCGGTAACAGCATGACGGACCAAACAGCGTACTTTCAGGAGACAGAGGCGGTAGCTAAGGTTGCTATGGTGGGGCTCACTTGTGGCGTAAGCAAGAAGCACGTATGAAATCTCACCTTATATTACCTCTTACCTTTATAAACACTTACCTGGACTAGAATGATCTGGTGAGCATTTTAAAAAGACGTCTCTCAGACTCAGAGCATCAGTGAATCCTGCGTTTGTCAAAGACATCTTTCTCTCTCTTGGGGACATTAGCGGGGACAGACAGTGACTCTGAATCGTCTCTTTAGCTTCCACTGCTCGTCTAAATGGTCTGGATAAATGGGTCTGAGCTGGGCTGTGTGCTACCAAATGGAGTGTGCCGCGCATCAGCATGGCCGTCATGTCCTGAGGCCTGAGAGCTGGATGGTGTCCTGTGTGCTCGTCTGTAAAACTGAAGACTCCACATCTTTATGTGTACAACATTCAGCCACAGGGATGGACACACTGTCATCCAAGAAGATAGAGTTCAGATATGTCTGCAAAATAAACACTGTCGTTTCATGGACCGTTTTATCCTTGAGAGTCTCAGTAGTAGAGAGTCTTCCTGTAAACAGGAAGTTCCACAGAGGCATATCTCTGGCTTTCTTCAGCGGTATGAACCTGGAACAGGAACTGATGCTGTTGTGATGTTCTTGGGTTTCAGAGATCTGAAGTTTGTAGAGTTTACAACATCATGACTAGGGGTAGGATTTGATAAGATTTGATCAATTTCAATGCCATTGTCGATTCTGCTTATCAATCCAATTCCTTATCAAGTCTCATAACAATTCCTGAGTATTTCTTTAAGGGGGAAAAAATTTGTTCTTCCCAGTCTTCTGCACCAAAAGGAACTATTTTATTTTTTCCAAAATTATGTCTGCACAAGACTGAACATGAACATATTCAACTTGAACATACTGAACAATAGGTTGACCTCATTCTAGGACGCGTGAGTCCGGACATGGACCCTCGAGCCTGGAGGAAAAGACTTTGAATTTGGAGAGGAAAAACGCTTTTCCTCCGGGGGTCATCGCAGAGGTATTTTACCCGCTCTCGGTGCCTCATTTTCGGCCGTGTGAGTCCAGATGTGCGCCCTGGATGTCCTGGACGTCCTGGAGGAAAATACTTTAAATTTGGAGAGGGAAAAACGCTTCTTCCTCTCCATGTTTCCTCGTGGTTGAAGGAGTTCTGCGTCGCAGAGTGTGTGACGTAATGCAACGTACCGGGACGTGACGTCATGCTGGGAAATAAATGGTTAAAAAGAATCGATAACATTTGAGGTGTACAATTCCAGTGGCATTGATCAATTGGAACCAGTTCTAAGTCGGATCCAGTTTTCGATTCCCACCTAATCATGAAGCAGATTAGTCAAAAGTGAAAAGTCAAGCTTTGTCAGGTCTGTCCTCAAGAGGAGAAGAAAACTACATCTACAATGTTTGTTTGTTGAATGGAGGTGGGATCCATCATTTCTGATGCTGCGTTCAGGGAAGTCAGGAAATCTTATAGGTTAAGTTATATTTTTTGGGCTTTTTGCCTTTATTCCATAGGACAGCTGAAGAGAGACAGGAAATGCGGGGAGTAGAGAGCGGGGGAAGACATGCAGGAAATCAACCGGTCGGGAATTGAACCGGCGACCCCTGCAACAAGGACTGTAGCCGCTTAGACCACTAGACCACCAGCGCCCCAGGAAGTCAGGAAATCTAAACGCTGATTGTCTTTAGTGACACAGCATCAAGCAGATTTGTGTCTCAGTGTAAATGTTTGATCTAGAACAGATTGTTAGCTGCTCTTCATACAGATATCCTCCTCAGATTACCACTTGTGATGCCTTGTGCCTGCTTTTGCTCTCCATACAAACATTTTTCCAAAGCCTTCAGATGTGTGCTTGATGAATACTACTCAGACTACATCAGATCACTTCCCATACTGAAAATCCCCTGAGTGCAGATGGACTTTTATGTAGAGTGTGCAGAACCGTAACATTTTGACGCCCTGATTTGAACAAAAGGTTGTTGTTTTTTAAATCATTGCATCAAGCTGACAATTCAGAGAAGTTTCCCTCCACCTCTTTTGTCTGTATTCGATTTTCCTCCCCCTCCTCAGTATGAACCGTCTATCAGGCGGCGGGACGCTTTAATGAACATTATTACAGCACATTAGAGATGAAGGAGGAGCAGCAGCAGACCAAGGAGACTGAGGTGGAGCGGGAAGGCGGTGTGAAGAGCATAATAATCTGACAGATAATTGTTTAACACACTCATTACACACGACCTTGTGCCACTGTCATCCAGAAAACGTCGAGCGAGAGAGTTTCGCTCCAGAGACGCACCCTGCTCTTACAATATGAGGGCCGCATAAAAAAAGTTAAGACCTTTAAGATACAGACGGTTACACACGGAGAGGTCATGTCCCGGTTATATGTTGGGGAGTTTTAGATGGTTAATGACATGAAGAGTGTAAATTCTGCACGTTTATATCATGAGATATATCTGACGCTGATCACGTTCAGCTCAGAGACTTTGAGAACTTTTCATTGACCTTGTAAGTTTAAGCAACTGAGAACTGCTCAAAGTCCACAGCCATGTTTTAAGTTCTTCCTGGCTTCATTGGATAGGACAGCTGAAGAGAGACCAGAAACATGGGGAGCAGAGAGCGGGGCATTGTAATCCAGTCCTGCATTGATACAAAATACTGTCCTCAGGTAACTGAAGCAGCATAAAACCATGGCATTGAAATCAGGTGAGAACAGCTGATGTGTATAAGATAAGATAAGATAAGATCCTCCTTTATTCGTCCCACAACGGGGAAATTCATGGAGTTACAGCAGCAAACAAGAAGGTGTACAGAACAAGAATTTAACAAGAATAAAATAGAAAAGAAATGTCCATCAGAGACGACAGCTTGTCCATAATCCTCCTGTCAGCCACCACCTCCACAGGGTCCAGGACTGAGCTGGACTTCTTCACCAGTTAGTTCAGTCTGGCTCTCCTGTATCCTGTCCGCCCACAGCAGGTGAAATCCTTCCAAGGTGGCGTTCCTGTCCGGTGTTAGCTCTGTTAGCATGATGCTACTCTGGTGCTGGGTTAGCTGGTCCACCTTATCATAGATAGATCTTACAGTCCACATAACGGTGGGTGGAAGGACAGGTCCATGTCGTCTTTTCTTAGCTTGCACCTCAGTACCAGCACGCTGTCCTCGCCTCCTTCTCCTCAGCTAGCAGGGAACATCGGGCCTAGCATCGTTTAGCATCGACATGCTACGGGCTGCTAACAGCTGATGGGTAAACTGTATGATCCTGTTAAAAGCGTCACAGACCCTCCTCCCATTAAGTCTCCTCACAGCCGTCTTGTGTCCTGCTCCTCCTGGCATGTTGTGGACCACAAAAAGGGTCTGACTGTAACTCCATGATGAGTGACAGTCCTCTAAAACTATAATCAGGCATATTGTGACATGCAGGAATGCTTTACCAAGGAGCTGAGAGAGAGAAACTTTCAGACATCACTGATACACTGATTTTGTTTCAAACAAAAGGTAAACATAACATTGGAGCTGAACCAGAATGACCCGGTGATCGATGTCTTCTACATCCTTAAAAGATGTCAAAATGTGAGAGGAGGACAAGAGATAAAAAGAAGTGCTCCAAAAATCGCCTTTTTTCCTGCTTTAACACTGTCTTTATCTCTCTCTCTTCTTCTGCAGTTCTTTGCCGAGTCGATCTTCCACTTGGTGAGAGAGAAATACACCGAGCTGACTTACAGTTATCACTCTACCTCGAACGCCCGTCACAAAGTCCTGGCGGGAATCGTGATGACCAGAGGTGAGTGCTGGAGATACGATGCTCAAAACTCTGTTATGAGAAGACCAGATAAGACATAAGAGAGGGAGGCACCCTGTGTTTGGCCTTTCTTCAGAGATGAAACCAGTGAGATGTTTGCATATGCAATAAAGATAGGATGCCTGCCTCCCTGACACTGACAAATACATGATTCCAAAGGAGAAGGGTCAGATAACTGAAGGCTCTATCTCCCATCTGACTTTTGGGATCTTCTGGTGCCACAAGTGGGCCTGCATTCTGGGAGTGTATCTGGTCCTGTAGTTCTGTGTCAGGCTCCCCAGCAGTCCAAGCCTATAGTAGACTAACTGGGGCTGGTCCATGCCTGAGCCAGTTCTAACCATAAGCTTTATTCAGAAGAGTAAGTTTTTAAGCCTACTCTTAAAGTAGAGAGGGTGTCTGCTGGACTCTGACTGGAAAGTAATTCCAAAGGAGAGGGTTGTCCAAGCTTGAGCCAGAACTTACAATACTATTCTACTAAAAAGGGGGGAAAGATAGGATGTCTGCCTCCCTGACACTGACAGATACATGATTCCAAAGGAGAAGGGTCGGATATCTGAAGGCTCTATCTCCCATCTGACTTTTGGGATCTTCTGGTGCCACAAGTGGACCTGCATTCTAGAAGCGTAACTGGTCCTGTAGTTCTGTGTCAGTCTCCCCAGCAGTCCAAGCCTATAGTAGACTAACTGGGTCTGGTCCATGCCTGAGCCAGTCTTAACCATAAGCTTTATTCAGAAGAGTAAGTTTTTAAGCCTACTCTTAAAGTAGAGAGGGTGTCTGCTGGACTCTGACAAGAAAGTAATTCCAAAGGAGAGGGTTGTCCAAGCTTGAGCCAGAACTTCTGATAAAATTCTACAAAAAAGGGGAAAAACAGTTGGGTTTCTGCTTCCTTGACCCTGACTTGATTCCAAAGGAGAATGGTCTGAAGGTCTAAAGGCTCTATCTCCCATCTTACTTACTGGGACTTTAGGTACCACAAGTGGGCCTGCATTCTAGAAGCATAACTGGTCTTGTAGTTTTGTCTCAGGCCCCCCAGCAGTCCAAGTCTATAGTAGACTAACTGGAATTTGTCCAAGCCTGAGCCAGCCCTTACGACAAGTTTTATCAAAAACAGTACGTGTTAAGCCTATTCTTAAAAAAGAGAGGGAGTCTGCTGGACTCTGACAAGAAAGCAATTCCAAAGGAGAGGGTTGTCTAAGCATGAGCCAGAACTTCTGATTAAAAATTATCAAAAAGGAAAAAAATATATAGGATGTCTTCCTAGGATGGTTCCCCAGCATCCAAGCCTATAGCAGAATAACTGGGTCTGGTCCAAGCCTAAACCAGCCGATTTAAAAAAGGGAAAGTTTTAAGCGTGGACAGGATGTCTGCCCCCTGGACCATTACTGATAGATGACTCCAAAGGAGAGGGGCATGATTTCTGAAGGTTCAACCTCCCATATATTTTTTAGAGACTTTAGGTACAATGAGAAGGTCTGCATTCCTGGAGTCAATCTAGATCAATCCAATCCAACACCAAATAAACAGAAATTCCCAGCCTTGGCTTAGACAATGTTGGATTTATACATGTAATGCACATTGTCAGCAGCTTATAGCAGCACTCTAACAGACGGCAGCACAACAGGAAGATGGAGAACTTTAAAGGGGACTCCGAGGAGGGCTGCCGTCTCGTTATCCTCACTAAACATGATGTGATAGTTGCACACTTGCTCGCTGTCAGCTCACTGTGTTAGCACGACGGTGGTCATCTCCAGAGAACCATTGAAAGTTTGAAGTTAGAAGGAACATTGTGTCTTGGGAGAAGTCTGCTAGCTTGTAACATTAGCATTACATGCTTCTGTTCCTGCTCCGATGCAACTCTGTGAACTCCCTACAGGACTACAGTTGTCACCTTTTAAATGCGACCGCACGTGATACATAGTTGATGAAGCATCTTACATTATGTGACTTAAAAGAAGAAGAAACTAATCAATGCTGCCTTTCGGTTTAAAGCAACCAGACAGATGCAGAAGTGTCTGAGTCACTCTAATAAAAAAATGTTATCACTGCAAGTCAAACAAACACGTTACCTCAAATTACCCTGCAGATCCAGAGGGGAGACAGTCATCCTCAGCGCCCTGTGAATCTTTGATGAGGCCAGATTGCAACACAAAAGCCTGTTTTTGAGACATGGCAGTGATTGTTCCATCATACACTTTTCATTAGCCCGTCTATGTCTGTTAACGCTCTGCTCGTCACAGGCGGAGGAGAAGAAATGTCTTGTTTTCCTGTTCCGAGAGTCAAATGTTTAAACTGCATCGTGTCGAATGTCTTGTTCCGTCACAGAGGCAATCATTTGTTCAACATGTCTTCCAGGGTTTGACCTCAGATCTGCTCGGGTTGTGTGTCTGGCCACAGGGACAAAGTGTTGGGACTCAGACAACGCGGGTGACCTTGGTGGCACTCTCAGAGACTGCCACGCTGAAGTCATCTGCAGGAGGGCGCTGGTTCGATTCCTGTATGCCCAGCTGGAGTTGCTGCTTTGGTATGAACTATGGATTGTCTAAAACATGGGCGCAGTCTTAGTGATGTCAACCACCGGGGCGCTGGTGGCCTAGCAGTCTAAGCGCCCCACATACAAAGGCTAAAGTCCATTTACTGCATGTCCTCCCTCGCTCTCTACTCCCCACATTTCCTGTCTCTCTTCAGCTGTCCTGTCAAATACAGGGGAAAAAAGCCCAAAAATATAACTTTAGTGATGTCAACCACTGGTTTCTGAAGAGGGGTTATGACGCCATATAAGAGGATATGGTGGCTGCCATATTGGAAATGCTAACTCAGCATAACTTTAGCTCAGAGTTGGAGCTGAAGTGGTCTAAATTAACCTTATTTGCTTTCTCGCCCACAGTGAGACCATAGACTGTATAAGATACGGACGTGTTATCCATGACGTCACCCATCTGATTCTGAAACCTGGTTTTGAAGCCGATCGGCGGCGGGGGCCATATTGCTGCTGTTGAACAATTGAGACGTAAAGAGGCGGGCTTTGAGCCTCCTCGCCAACAGCTACAGTGTTCCCGCCTGTCAATCTAGTCAGCTGTGCCTCTCATTGGAAGACTCGTAATCTCAGTATCTTGAAATTGCCGCGTTATAAAAAAATTCACCCCCCTGTTCAGTGTGTGCCGATCAAGAAATGAGCTATCCAGACTACACTCGTCTTTTGAACCAGGCTGTAAACATGTTTATTTCTGCTGTAAAGATCGGCTTCTTTGAATTGGTGTGTATGTGGTTTCCGGTACTTCTGGAGCCAGCCTCAAGTGGATCCTCGATGAACTGCAGTTTTTAACACTTTAGCATTGGACTCATATTTTTAGACTGGAGGTTGCGGCCTGAGTGAGACCTAATTCCTAAGCCTGGGCCAGACTACAGGATCTTCACATTTTATTTATTTTTTAAAGTTATATATTTGGGCTTTTACACTTTTACTTTTTGAGGAGAGGACAGTGGATAGAGTAGAAAACTGAGAGAGAGAGGGGGAAAGAGGCAACAAGCTGGATTCGAAATCGGGCCATCCGCTCTACAAGGGCACAAAACTTAACCATTGAGCTAAGTCAGCGCCCAGATCTTTACATTTTTGACATAAGAGCCCCCACTCATCATAAATATTAGACATGTTTAATAGTTACGATTCCAGATCTGTTTTGCCCCGACGTTCCTCCCAGCAGAACACTCCTAAATCTGAGAGGATAATCTTAAGATGCATCAAAATCCTGACTTTTGTTGGAAGGGCGGGAAATCGGTCCCAAATTTGTCCTGAGTATCTTGAGTGTGCCTCGCTTTAGCCTGGATTTAATCAAAATGAACTAATCAGGAAAACTTTTACACTTTTATATTAGCTCTGATGGAGATTGACTCGCTTTTGGAGCCAGCCTCAAGTGGTCACTCAAGGAACTGCAGTTTTTTATCCAGGCTTTATTTTTGAACTCCAGAGTTTTAAACCTGGATCTGGAACATTCACCAACTTAATGCTAGAAACGACTTCAGAGTATGAGCTTACTCTGCTCATGTCCCTGCACATCTTCCTTCAGTTCACTCGTTTGGGATTATTCCATTTTCAGATGTTCTATGTGTGAAGACGTCTTCTGTTTCTGTATCATGTTCAACATTTTGCTTCCTTCCCTCTGAAGTAAGCCGGCACACCGTGAGGAACAATCTATCTTTGCACCAAATAAAGTTGGTGGTGAAAGTGGTGGCATCAGCTTCAGATTACAAGATGGCGTCCTCTTCCACATGTACGTCAGCTCGTCGCCGTGCGGAGACGCCCGACTCAACTGCCCCTACGAGAGCTCTGCTGCATGTGAGGAACACATTCAGTGAATGTTGATAACAACGACACAAGAACCTTCATCTTCAGGCATCCTCGTTGGGAGCTCATTGGTCACTCTTCTTCTTCTTCTTCTTCTTCTCTTTTTTCTCTTATTGCAGTTCGCAGCCGGAGGTTTCGCTGTCACCTCAGGAAGAAGGTAGACGGCGGGGAGGGGACGCTGCCTCTCACAGCACGGAGAGAGAAACAGAAGATGGGTGGTGTGACCTTAGGCAAACATCAGGTCACCATGTCCTGCACTGACAAGATAGCAAAGTGAGTTTTTAACCCATCCTTGAAGATTCCTAACACTACAGCAAGAGTCTCACTCACATTGGCCCATTACATTTGAGATATGCAAACTGGCAGATAAAACCCTGTTGCATATTTTTTTGGGCATGTTGCTTCAAAAACTTGAAGTCCTGAATTTGTTGTTTTTTTTAAGTTATATTTTTGGGCTTTTCCACCTTTATTTTATAGAGGAGAAGACAGTGGATAGCGTAGGAAAGTGGGAGAGAGTGGGGGAATGACATGCAGGAGAAAGGCCGCAGGCTGGATTCGAACCCGGACCACCCGCTACATGGGCAACTTAACCATTAGACTAAGTCAGCACCCAAAGTCCAGAATTTTAAAAGACACAGCAAACAGTAGTTTCTGCGATGTTGCAGCTAGTGTCAGACTCAAAGATTTAACCCAGCTGCAGTGTCACTTAAACATTCTCTTAAAGGTTTGACTCCATGAATTTCAAAGAGCAGCCGGGGGTGAGGAGGATCTCCAATTTGGGGGCCTCAGACTTCCATCTCTGCTTTTTGCAGATGATGTGGTTCTGTTGGCGTCATCAGGCTGGGATTGGGGCGATTTGCAGCTAAGTGCAAAGCATCTGGGGTGAGAGTCAGCACCTTTAAGCCCGAGGTCTCTCTGGGTCGGGAGTAGGACTTTGACCCAAGTGAGGGAGTTCAAGTACCTCAGGGTCTTGTTCACCAGTGAGGGTTAAATGGAGCGTGACATTGAGAGGCAGATTGCGTCAGCAGTAATGCAGGTGATGCTGCAGGACCGTGGTGGAGAAGAGGGAGCTGAGTCAGGGACAGGGAACCTTTCGATGTACCGGTCGATCTACGTTCAAATTTCTCATCTTTGGTCAGGAGCTTTGGAGATTGCGGATTCAAGCAGCCGAAATGAGTTTCCTCCGAAGGGTTGCTGGGCTCAGCCTTGGAGAGAGGGTCCGGAGCTCGGCATAGAGCTGCTAATACTTCGCATTGAAAAGAGTCAGTTGAGGTGGTTCAACTGGACTCTTCCCTTTGGAGGTGTTCCGGGTAGACCCAGAGCTCACTGGAGGGATTATATATTCAGTCTGGACTGGGAAGACCTCTGGATTCCAGGAAGAGCTGGAAGACATAGCTGGGGAGAGGGATGTCTGGGTCTACTTGCTTAGACTGCTACCCCGCAACCTGATCTCAGATAAGCAGATAAGTTGCCTAAGCTCAGATGTGAATCAGCTTTGTCGCCATGAACCAATGGTTAAGTCTCTTTTTGGTCTCATGGAGTGGGTAAAGGACAAGGAAAGGGAACGTGTCTGTTACTTTCTTGCGTGCATGCACTCGCACTGCCTCTCCCCATTCTTTAAGTGTGTGTGTCTCAACAGATGGAGCGTTTTGGGCCTGCAAGGAGCTCTCTTATCCCACCTGGTGGAGCCGGTATACCTGCACAGCCTGACGGTGGGGACACTCAGCCACACGGGTCACCTGGGCCGAGCGATGGCACGCCGCCTCGCACCCGTCAAGCACCTACCGTTCCCGTACCGGAGACAGCAGCTGCTGCTCGGCTGTAGGTCATCGCTACTTTGATGTTGAAATAAAGACGAGTCAGGCTTGAAAATGTGATCATCACCGCTTTATTTATTCGTGTTAAATACCCCATTAAACTTTGGTATTTGTGAGAACCCAGCGGATGGGTACCCCTTCATGTGCTTCCTCTTGTGGTTCAGGTCTGAGCTGCAGCGACGTCCGTCCGGCAGGGAAAGCACCGAACGTGAGCGTGAACTGGAGCGGCGGTGACGGAGCCTTGGAGGAGATCAGCACCTCCACGGGAAGGAGAAAGGACTCAGGGACGCCGTCACGGCTCTGCAGGCGCTTCATGTTCGCCCGCTGGCAGACGCTGCAGCAGCAGGTAGGTCGCAGAGACTTGAGACCTTGTAGGGGAGACGCTGAGGCAGGAAGGGAGGTGACTTACTCTGAGGCTACATGAAAAATTGCTGAGGATGTCATCATCTGGGTTTCTTTTGAAAGGAGCTCTTTTCAGGAGGATGGGTGTGAGATAATGGGATTAGACGTTTGATCAATTAGTAACACAATTCAGATCATTAAAAAAAAGGCGGAGTCTATTAAATTTGATCGCTCTTAACAAATCAGAACAGACACCACCGACACCACTTCACAAAAAACGAAACAGAATACAATATTTTAAAAAGCAGGGTTTTATTGTCCTCTGTGAGTTTGAAGTATGCATGCTGAGAGAGCTGCAGTGGACCAGACGGCCTTGTTTTTTAAATGTGATGACGGCAGAGAGAGACCAAATTATTTACAAAAGCAACTGGACTCCACGTACGACAGTCTGCTGTGAATATCATGAGGAGAGGATGAATGAAGGCTGAACTGAGAGGACATGAAAACTTAAAATCAAAGTTTTGAACAGTAAGAAGTTATATTGCACGCCTCCTCACCTGCACCCGCTCCCGTGACCACATCACCCCTGTCCTCAGGGGCCCTCCACCACCAGGCCCCTTCCTACCTCACTGACCTTCTCCACCACCAGGCCCCTTCCTACCTCACTGACCTTCTCCACCACCATTCCCTTCCTACCTCACTGACCTCCTCCACCACCAGACCCCTGCCTACCTCACTGACCTTCTCCACCACCAGGCCCCTTCCTACCTCACTGACCTCCTCCACCACCAGACCCCTGCCTACCTCACTGACCTTCTCCACCACCAGGCCCCTTCCTACCTCACTGACCTCCTCCACCACCAGGCCCCTTCCTACCTCACTGACCTCCTCCACCACCAGGCCCCTTCCTACCTCACTGACCTTCTCCACCACCAGGCCCCTTCCTACCTCACTGACCTCCTCCACCACCAGGCCCCTTCCTACCTCACTGACCTCCTCCACCACCAGACCCCTGCCTACCTCACTGACCTCCTCCACCACCAGGCCCCTTCCTACCTCACTGACCTCCTCCACCACCAGGCCCCTTCCTACCTCACTGACCTCCTCCACCACCAGGCCCCTTTCTACCTCACTGACCTCCTCCACCACCAGGCCCCTTCCTACCTCACTGACCTCCTCCACCACCAGGCCCCTTCCTACCTCACTGACCTCCTCCACCACCAGGCCCCTTCCTACCTCACTGACCTCCTCCACCACCAGGCCCCTTCCTACCTCACTGACCTCCTCCACCATCACCTTCTCGTAAGCTGTGTTCCTCACATGCCAACCTCCTGTCTCCACCTCACAGAACCAAGCACCGAACCTGGGGGGGACAGAGCCTTCTTCCACCCTCTGGAACTCTCTCCCCTCCCATATCCAAAACTGTTCTGACCCTTCAGCATTTAGATCTCTGTTAAAAACCTTTTTAAGTTAGCTTTTAATTTGTGATTGTACTGTTGTTTTGTTTGATCTGTGTTCCTTGTTCCTTGCTTGTATTGATTTTAACAGTTGTACAGTGTCTTTGAGTTTCTGAAAAGCGCTTTATAAATAAAAAGTATTATTATTATTGATGCTGTCGTTGCATGTCTTTGTTCACTTGGTTGTTCCACTTCTGACAGCTTGTCGTGTTTCTGTTTGATTTCTTAGTTAAATGGAAAGTTATCGGGCGCCACTGCAACATATTCTGGCTCCAAGATGGCCGCCGAGCGCTACCAAAGAGGGATGCAGCGGTTCACCAGCGCTCTGCAGAGCGGCGGGCTGGGAACATGGCTCAGAAAACCTGCAGAACTTTGCAGCTTTAACATCAGTGCATGAAAACTGAGTTAAAGGTTGAAGGGTTTGAGCGAAGTTCATTTTCCATGAGTGGGATCATGGAGGGGGGGGGGGGGGGGGGGGGGGGGTTGTGGCTCTACATCATTATTTTTAAACATGCACTCAAAGCACAGAGAGGAGCCTGCATCCAGCTGGCAGCACCTACAACCCAAGTTACTGAGTGCTTCACATCGTCACTTACAAGGGACTTCCACCAGATCCAAGTCCGGTCCGGTACCGAGCAGGACCGCTGGACAGCTGGAGTCATGTGACCGAGGGTTTTCCTACGGTAATCACTGAATCAAGGATTCTCCTCCTCCTCCTCTCCTCATCCATGTTGTCTTTCTGGTCCTCTGAAAACCTCTGACCTGTTGACTCCATCATGACGGTTTGTTGTTGTAGTTAAGTGAAATACGATCTGGTGATAACACAGAGTGTTTTATTCTGAAAATGAACCGGATATTTTCATTTTGTTTTGGTGAAACCTGACTTCCTGTCCCGCTCCATCTGCTCTGTTGAGATTGATGCGTCGTGCTCCGGCATCCGGCAAACATAGAAGTCTTGTGTATCTGATCCAGAGGGCTCTGACCTGCCGGATCATATACGCAGCCGGAACCGTCGGAGTGGATCCAGTGGAAGTTAACACATTGACTAGAATAGAAACCTATCAGATCTGGTGCCGTGACGGATCAGAGACAGATCTGGTGAAATTTGTCCGTTACTGTTGTTGGTTATGAAACAGGGATGTGATTCTTCTGGAGCTTGTTTTCAGTTCCCCCTCAACGTGCCGCTAACGTTATCTTTCCGTTAGCCGACAGATAACCACTCAGACGTGTTTCAACAGTAAAGGACGAGGACGCTTTGATGGGCGCCAAAAGGTCTACAGCATATACCAACAAACTGGCAGTTTATTATATCACACGGTTAGCTACAGACGTTAGCTTCTTTTTATTAGTTGACAAACACGGACCACATTGGAGAGGCTAGATGAGGATAAATTTAACACGGCATGACTGGAGGAAAAGTGCACAGAACACAACAAAAACGACGGCGCAGGCTAACCCGATGCAAGTAGGATTTGACACCCCGAAGATAATCCACTCTGCCCCATTCATCCCGCTGTACCAGCCTGTATTGGTTTCATGTATGTACTGGTAAGGGACGATCACTATCTCTTACCCTCAATCAACTCCTAGTAGAAGTTCAAAATGTCCCCACTTTCCAATACTGTCCCCACTGTGATCACAATCACATATTGGTCCTCACAAACACTGAAATACAAGAGTGTCCACACACACACACACATACATACTTGCCTACCTCACCAAGAGAGGACAAAGTGTATCGGACACACATGTCCTGTCCACACTTGTTTATGTTGTTAAGAGGTCATTGCATCAACCTGTATCCATTCTCATCGACTTACCATAACTTTATTATGTCACCACCAAAAACTATGGTAACACTTTATATTAACTACACACTTTTAAGCATTAATTAAGCATTAATTAATACTTAACTCATCATCTGTAAAGCATTGTTCATACATTAATACTCATTTATATATCATGTACAAACACAGTTATAAATGTTTTATTATTCATGAATATGACTCTCTATAATGTGTTAACTAACTCTTTGTTCATACTTTATAAATGATGGATTCACCAATTACAAATGAGCTATTATGGTCATTATAAAGCAGTTATAAGCACATTTACAGGTTATGATTTTAACATTCAGTAAGGTTTAGTGAACACCTTATTACATAGCAAATTATGATTAATCAAGGTAGTCACAAAGGACTTATAAGCTGCTTGTTCATGGTTTTGTGAGCTGATCTAAAGTGAGGACTTTTTATGCTTTACAAAGAATTCATTAATGAGATTTAAGACCAGCAGCACCTGAAAACACAGAAGTCACAGATACTGATTCAGCAGAATAAGGAAACAGACACAACACGTGGACTTAAACTCGTATTTATTAAAAGGAAACAACCTCTGTATAAAACCACGTTTATCAAAATAACTCTTCATATGAACTTAAAATACTCTGCAACTGAACAAGAAATCTCTCAAACTTAAAGTGCTCACAGTGGAAAAAACTCAAATCAAATATGACAAATCAAATATATGAAAGGACACAGTAACATTTAAACGCTGGCTGTATGAAACCATTTGTAAACACAAGTTAAAATGCAGCTGCAAAACTGAACAATAGCTTGACTTCTGTGTTTTAAGGTGCTGCTGGTCTTAAATCTCATTAATGAATGCTTAGTAAATGATAAAAAGTCCTCACTTTTGATCGGCTCACAAAACCTTGAACAAGCAGCTTATAAGTCCTTTATGACTACCTTAATTAATCATAATTTGCTATGTAATAAGGTGTTCACTAACCCTTACTAAATGTTAAAATCATAACCTGTAAATGTGTTTATAACTGCTTTATAATTACCATAATACAGGGGTGTCCAAACTTTTTCAAAGAGGGCCACATTTTGATGTCAGAATACCTCAGGGCCAGTGGCTCCTACTGAGACTTAAGAATCCTAAAAGTTTTATATGAAATCTCTTTAATAACAATTATTTTACATTTTCTCTCAATAAATCAGTAACTAGGTAGTCCTCAGTTCTCCACAAGCCACGTAAACATTAGCAAACTTTATCTTCCTCTGGAGGAAAATGGTCGGGCAATGTGGGAAAAATATTGTCTCATTATTTTTCCTATGGCAGGATCACGATCTGGATTTCATCACACTTCTTTTTTCATGTTGTTTTTAAGACTTTTCTGACCAGCAGACAACAATTTAAGAACTAAATAATTATTTTCCTGCATTCTGAACATTTTTTTAAGCACCAAGTTTTTCCCTTTTCTGCACAATTTCATAATTTTGATCTTGTCTTGTGTCCTCTTTTGTGACCTCTGAACTTTTATTGATATTTTCACATCATGATAAAAACATTCATTTGAAAACCTGTCAGCTTTAAGAGTTCTTGTGTTTCTTCTTTATTGCCGTCTTGCAGAATCCCCAGAGCTTTGGCTTTGGACAGGTCGTCCATATGAAGCTGTTTGAGACGTTTCTGGATTGACTTTAGTTTTGTTTGTGCTTGAAAGAAACTACAAATGCACAGATGATTCAGAAGGTGATTAATCTCTGTGCTATAAATAACACGTTTTAAGATGGAAGCTTGGGGCCATAAATAAATGGACATTGGGCCGCGATTGGCCCCCGGGCCGTACTTTGGACACCCCTGCCATAATAGCTCATTTGTATTTGGTGAATCCATCATTTATAAAGTATGAACAAAGAGTTAGTTAACACATTATAGAGAGTCATATTCATGAATAATAAAACATTTATAACTGTGTTTGTTCATGATATATAAATGAGTATTAATGTATGAACAATGCTTTACAGATGATGAGTTAAGTATTAATTAATGCTTAATTAATGCTTAAAAGTGTGTAGTTAATATAAAGTGTTACCAAAACGAAAACTCTTATTCATCCCCGAACTTCACCAAAAGATGACTTTTATCCCAAGTATTGAACGCTTTACCCTGAGAGGACTTGCTTTTTGTTCCTGTGTGAGCATATTTATCTCCCACGTCATGTCACTCCTGATAAATGTGACACTAAATCCATTTAATAACACTCTCTAGTTCCTTTTCTGAAGAGTTAAGTCTCCATTTAACTTTACTTTGTGTTTGTTTTGTTTTTTAAAGTCGTATTCTGTTGTTGAAGTGATACACATCTGATATAAGTCTCATGTTTAGGTGTGATGTATGCTTTCCCTCATGCATCTCAAACAATGTTGTGACTGTGAGTGTCTGAGGCTCAGGAGTGAAGGCATGCTGCCACCTAGAGGGAGACTGTCTGCATTACAAGAGCTCACACTCATGGTTCTGTCCTTCCATTCTCCTCTTTATTTCTTCTTCCACCTTATTATTAATATTTGATCTCAGTAATCACAGCGTGTTTTATTTTACAGCTAAATGTTTTTCATGTTAGTTTGTCTCTTTGTGTTTATTTAAGGAAAGGTTTTCTGGGGTAAGGAGTGTAAAAGAGGATTATTGAAAGGTGTTAAAAAGGATGTATTCTATATTGGTCAAGAATATTTTTATCACTGTGAATAAATGATCCTATTTGTGTTATTTTTTTTGTGTCTTTACATCTGAGTGAGAACTCTAAGGTCATTAACAATATATTCAAGTTTAAGCTCTATTTTATGCCTACAGAAGAAGATTACCACTGGAAAAAAAGGTGCAATATTTTTTTATGTATTGTAAAAACTTATATATTCAGAATTCTGACTTTGATCTCAGGATTCTGACTTTAATCTCAGAGATGACATTAGTCTCAGAATTCTTAATTTAATCTCAGAATTTTGACTTTAATCTGAGAATTCTTATTTAATCTCAGGATTCTGACTTTATCTCAGAAATCTGAATTTTGATCTTAGATATTACTTTAATCTCAGAAATCTGATTTTTTTTCCCCAAAATTCTTAATTTAATCTCATAATTTTGATTTTAGTCTCAGAACTCTATTTTTAATCTCAGAATTCTAAACTAAATCTCAGAATTTTTACTTTTATCTCAGAATTTTTACTTTAATTTCAGAATTTTTACTTTAATTTCAGATTACTTTAATCCCAGAATTTTTACTTTAATCTCAGACTTATTAATTTAATCAAATATTTCAGACTTTAATCTCAGAACTCTATTTTTAATCTCAGAATTCTTAACTAAAATTTAGAATTTTGACTTTAGTCTCAGAATTTTGACTTTAATCTCAGAATTTTGACTTTAATCTCAGAATTCTTAATTTAATCTCAGGATTCTTAATTAAATCTGACAATTTTTACTTTGCGTCCAAGAATTCTGACTGAGTCAGAATTCAGACCATAATCTCAGAATTTTGACTTTAATCTCAGAATTCTTATTTAATCTCAGGATTCTGACTTTATCTCAGAAATCTGAATTTTGATCTCAGATATTACTTTAATCTCAGAAATCTGATTTATTTTCCCAAAATTCTTAATTTAATCTCATAATTTTGATTTTTGTCTCAGAACTCTATTTTTAATCTCAGAATTCTAAACTAAATCTCAGAATTTTTACTTTAATCTCAGAATTTTTACTTTAATTTCAGATTACTTTAATCCCAGAATTTTTACTTTAATCTCAGAATTATTAATTTAATCAAATATTTCAGACTTTAATCTCAGAACTCTATTTTTAATCTCAGAATTCGTAACTATAATTCAGAATTTTCACTTTAGTCTCAGAATTTTGACTTTAATCTCTGGATTCTTAATTTAATCTCAGCTATGACTTAAATTTCAGAATTCTTAATTTAATCTCAGATACGACTTTAATCTCTGGATTCTTAATTTAACCTCAGAATTTTTATTTGTGTCCAAGAATTCTCACTGAGTCAGAATTCAGACCATAATCTCAGAATTTTGACTTTAATCTCAGAATTTTACTTTAATTTCAGATTACTTTAATCCCAGAATTTTTACTTTAATCTCAGAATTATTAATTTAATCAAATATTTCAGACTTTAATCTCAGAACTCTATTTTTAATCTCAGAATTCTTAACTAAAATTCAGAATTTTGACTTTAGTCTCAGAATTTTGACTTTAATCTCAGAATTCTTAATTTAATCTGACAATTTTTATTTTGTGTCCAAGAATTCTGACTGAGTCAGAATTCAGACCATAATCTCAGAATTTTGACTTTAATCTCTGGATTCTTAATTTAATCTCAGCTATGACTTTAATCTCTGGATTCTTAATTTAATCTCAGCTATGACTTAAATTTCAGAATTCTTAATTTAATCTCAGATACGACTTTAATCTCTGGATTCTTAATTTAACCTCAGAATTTTTTATTTGTGTCCAAGAATTCTCACTGAGTCAGAATTCAGACCATAATCTCAGAATTTTGACTTTAATCTCAGAATTTTTACTTTAATTTCAGATTACTTTAATCCCAGAAGTTTTACTTTAATCTCAGAATTATTAATTTAATCAAATATTTCAGACTTTAATCTCAGAACTCTATTTTTAATCTCAGAATTCTTAACTAAAATTCAGAATTTTGACTTTAGTCTCAGAATTTTGACTTTAATCTCAGAATTCTTAATTTAATCTGACAATTTTTATTTTGTGTCCAAGAATTCTGACTGAGTCAGAATTCAGACCATAATCTCAGAATTTTGACTTTAATCTCTGGATTCTTAATTTAATCTCAGCTATGACTTAAATTTTAGAATTCTTAATTTAATCTCAGATATGACTTTAATCTCTGGATTCTTAATTTAACCTCAGAATTTTTAATTTGTGTCCAAGAATTCTCACTGAGTCAGAATTCAGACCATAATCTCAGAATTTTGACTTTAATCTCAGAATTTTGACTTTGATCTAAGAAATTTGACTGTAATCTAATAATTCTGACTTTAATCTCTGAATTCTTACATTAATCTCAGGATTCTGAATGACTCATAATTCTGACTTTAATCTCAGAATTCTGAGATTAATCTCAGAATTCTGCCTTTTTTCTTCAAATTAAAGTGTCCCTAATCCTCCTCAGTATTTGCCTTTAAGTGCTCCTAACAGTAAACAGTTATTTTAAGGGCTGGAAAACTTTGCATCAGATGCTTTTTGATGGCAGTGAACTTTTTAAGACTTCTTCTGAATCCATTACAGACAACAAGACAATCCCAAAAAAATCACCCAACAACAAAACCTTCAAACAGCAGGAATGGTTTATTTTGATTTTACAAGCAAACGCTTGTTTTCCGTATTACACAGCTCTAATCCGGTCACGTCGACCCGACAGGTTTCCTTTCTCTTTTCTGAGCACTGAGCTGTGGTGTTCGTTACATCAAACACTTTGAGCGAAAACAACACTGTTAAATTCAAAGAGCCACATTCAACACGGCTTCACGACGGTGCGGTTCAGACGAGGTGACCTGTGATGGAACGTTTGGGTTAAAACAGGTGAAGTATGAACAACAGAGCGGCTCAGTGCGGGTGGAGTTTGAGACCTTTTCTTTTTTTTAAACTTTCTTCAGTGAAGAAAAAACAGAAGTGGGAAAACTAGAGTTCAAAATATTATCACACAAATACAGTTTTCAAATAATCACGAAAACAAAATGTCTCATTAGTTAAACCAGGGGTGACAAACACGTCCACGGGTTAGCTCCCATTTCATCACAGCTGGAGTGCATTCAAATGAAATAAGTCCTTGTACACTTCAGGAACTTTTGGCAGATAATAGAATATAAATAAGAGCTATATGTGAAATATATACAGTATTTAACTTGGGCTGTGTGCAGCACCGGGGCTTCAGTGTGTTACCTGTCAGTCACAATGACTCTGAAATGTTGTGTTTTGTCTCTTTGGGCGGGACAGAAAGTTTGAAGTGATCTGTATAAACCCCACAGGTGGAGTGAATACTAAAGTGACCCCAGAAGTTGGAGTAAAAAGATCACCGTTTTCCAGATATTAAAATGAGACGAGCCGCCACAGCCACACCTTTTGAGTTTTGTACACGACACAGACTTGTTCCCCTTCCGGTGGAGGTAACTCTTGATAGACCCCTGGGAATTACATCTGAATGGCGGACTTCCTGTTGGTTTCACTAAATGAGTCAGAGACTTATTTTTAAAGGGCTGGGCTCAATACTGACATCGGCCTTCCACCGGATCCGTCTCTGATCCGCTGGGGTCCGGCTCTGTGCTCTCTCGTCGGAGCAGGGCCGCCGGACAGCTGGAGTCATGTGACCCGAGGTTTTCCCCTTGTTTTGGTGCCTGACTTCCTGTCCCACTCCATCTGCAATAGAAGTCTTGTGTATCTGATCCGGAGGACTCCGACCTGCTGTATCAGAGATGCCAGGAAGGCAACGGAGCGGATCCAGTGGAAGTTAACACACTGACTAGAATAGTGACCTATCTGATCTGGTTCTGTGACGGATCGGACGTGGATCTGGTGGAATTTGGCCGTGATCTATCAGGGGTTGAATTTTTTAGATGAAATAGGAGGCGCTGCTGAACCATTTAGCCACGCCCACTGACAAAATCACGTCAATCAATCGCCTTATTTTTTTAATGTCACGCCCCTCAAAAAGTACCTGTTTCACTTTGGCGATGCCTCACCATGTCAAGACATTAGCTTTGGGAACGTTAGGTGAATTTAATATTTTGTACCCGATAATTCAACTAATCAACAGACATTAAATCATCACCCCTGGTATGACTAACAACAGTGAGTGTTCTCTGAGTGTGAAGCCTTTAAGAGATCTAAAATCATATATTATGAAGTCAATAACAAGTTTAAAACAAAACAAAGGATCAGGTGGAGATGGAGTTTACAGAGACTAACAGACACTGCTTCAGCTGTAGAACAACAAACCCCCACATGACACACTCTCTTTATATATTACAATTTATATGATACAAATGTTAAGTTTTAAAAAGAGGAGAGAAACACTTTACATTCACCTTTTGATAAGCACTGTCATCACTTTGTTTTATTCTAGCCAAATATTTCAACAGAAGGTGTCGTCTAAAGATTTCTGCAGTTAGAAATGAACAAACAGCTTAAAATGTTAAAACTGATCGGAGACACATCGGAGAGTTTGGGCTTCATGTGAGAGAAGGATTGAGATTTTAAGGACTGAGTCAGAAGAGAATCATGTCTATGAATTAAGTTGTAAATTCATGAGAAAAGTGTCATAATTTAAGTCTTCGGTTAGCCTTACAACTTAATAATTTAATTATTAATTTCAACTTTATTCTGTTTTTGAATATTGCTACTTTCTCTCGTTACTTTTTGACATTTTTTAAGGTAGGTAGCGTTTTCACTCTGCACTTCGTTTTGGTAAAATTTTAACTTTACTTAAGTTAAGTTACGACGTTTTTTCAAATGACGACTTTTTTGTTATATTAAAACGCTCTTCTGGTAAAATACGACATATTTCACTGACGACTTTATTCTTGTACATTCCAGACTTTACTCTCGTTAATTTACAACTTTATTCGTTTTTTGAAAATTGCAACTTTATTTAAGTTACTTTTTGACAATTTTGAACGTAAACATTTTTCACTCACCTCTTTATTTTTGTAAAATTGTAACTTTACTTCAGATAAGTTACGTCTTTACTTTTGTTACTTTATGACTTTAATTTTAGACTTTTTTTCCCAAATGCCTTTTTTGCCATTTCTTGCCGATTAACGACTTTATTCAGTTTTTGTAAATTTCTACTTAATTTTTGTTACTTTAATGGTAAACTACTTTTTTCACTTATTACTTTGTTTTCACAAATTTTGAACTAAGTTAATTTATTTAATTTGATACATTGAAAATAATTAAAATCAAATTATGACTTGTTAAATTACAACTTTTTTTTTCCAATAGCAACTTTTTTTCGTAAAATTTTAACTTTACTTAAGTTCAGTTACGACTTCATTTCTCTTACTTTATGACTTTAATTGTATTTTTTGATATTACAACTTCTGTCTGGTAAAATACGACTTTATTCTTGTACATTCCAGACTTTAATCTAATTGAGACTTTACTCTTGTTAATTTACGACTTTATTTGTTTTTTGAAAATTGCAACTTTATTTAAGTTACTTTTTGACATTTTTTAACGTAAACGTTTTTCACTCACATCTTTATTTTTGTAAAATTGTAACTTTACTTCAGATTAGTTACGTCTCTATTTTTATTACTTTATGACTTTAATTTTAGACTTTTTTTCAAATGCCTTTTTTGTCATTTCTAGCTAATCTAAGACTTTGTTCAGTTTTTGTAAATTACTTAATTTTTGTTACTTTTATTGTAAACTAATTTTTTCACTTATTACTTTGTTTTCACAAATTTTGAACTAAGCTAATTTAAAATAATTAAAATAAAATTATGACTTGTTAAATTACAACTTTTTTTTCAATAGTAACTTTTTTTCGTAAAATTTTAACTTTACTTAAGTTCAGTTACGACTTTATTTCCGTTACTTTATGACTTTAATTTTGTGATATTACAACTTTTGCCTGATAAAATACGACTTTATTCTTGTACATTCCAGACTTTAATCTAGTTCAGACTTAAATTTTGTTAACTTAGGACTTTGTTCTGTTTTTGTAAATTGCTACTTTACTTTGTTACTTTTATTAAGTACTATTTTTTACGTAAAATTCAAAACAAAAACTAACCTCATTTAAATTACTTCATATTAATTTATTGAATATGTTTTGTAAAAATCTAATTATGACTGTTTTATTAAAGTACAACTTTTTTTCACTCAGCTTTATTTTTGTAAATTTTAACTTTACTGAAGTTAAGTTACGTCACTTTGACGTTAACTAAAAACGTTTTAAAATTAAAATTGTGCCTTTTTTGTTATATTCAAACTTTTGTCACTCACGACTCGTTTTGCAGAATCACAACTTGATTCTCATAAAGTGCAACTTTTTTTCTCTTATGACTCAATCCTTGTAAAATTTAAATCTCAATCTTTGAATATTACGACATTCTTTCTGTATATTTTCAAACATTATATTTGTCATTTTTTTAAATCCTCAATGTCGCCCTAACTCTCTTATGTTTGTGATAAAAATGTAACTGCTGGATGAAAACTTGTGTCACAAAACGTCAAAACGCTCCACAGATCTAAAGCTAGACTTTCAACAATCAGTTAAAAAGGAACTGTGCTTGTTTTTTCAGAGTCGCCGCTGCAACTTGTGAGGCTTGTGGAAAACACAGGCGTAGAACAACAAAGTACAACAGCTGTACTCTAGTGGAAAAAAACTAGTTCAGCTTTACAACGTTAAACACTTTTTAGACACTGCTTTTTATCCTCACACGGACACACGGACACACACACAGGATTTGTTCTTTTAGGTAGTGAAATCATCAACACACACACACACACACACACACATCATAACAGCCTCTTCATTCACTAGAACGCAGCTTTGGCTGAGTGTTTAAGTGGCAGTGTCAAAGCAAAGCAGGCGACAGCAAACACATCAAGACACTCCTTTGAGATGTCGCTAGTTTTTAAAGTACCGTAACAGACGGGACGCTGACAGGATCCCCACAACAGTGTTCACACACTACAGACTAAAGGGCACTGCGTTAGAACAGAAAGAAACGGCGCTGTTTTTTACAATCATGTCAAGTAAAGGAGCGAGTGCAGGGCTGGGCAGCCGGGGGAAATCTTTCTAAGCTCGCATCAGCTGCTGAATATTTCAGCAAGTTCTTGTTGGATGAGATCAGATTCTGTGAAATGATACTTTCCGGTGAGTAGAATAACTTTGCTACAGAACAAGCAGATCCATTTTATGTATCTGCTTTAAGTGCTCTTACATGAGAACTCACTCTGTAACACTTATCGTTGGAACGTGTTTTTTTCTCAGAGCTGATGACCGATGAGCGGTTCATACGTGAGCCGTCTTTTATTCTTCTCGTCTGTGTTGAGAAACGCACAAAGAAGGATTAAACTGACACTCGAACTTTCACAGCAACGCTACCTGCAGAGAGGAGTTTCAGTTCTGTCGTTCTACTAAAGACGAGGATGTAGAAACCTCTCCGGGTCTTTGTGTTCGGTGTGGAAGTGTGCCTCCTGCTGTCATGTGACCGTTACACAGCAGCTGTTTGTGTTAAGAAAAAAAAAGTGCATGACTCATCAAAGAGAGACTTCTGGTCCAGCTCTGATTCTATGACGAGTGAAAGTGTAGCCAACACGTGCGCTGTAAGGTTTCCCCACTGCGTGACGATGTACCCGGGGCGGGGAGGGGAGGAGTCAATTGAACATGTGGAATACCCTTTCTTAATGACATTACATCAGCTATCTGTTCCCTCTATCTGAGGTTAGAGTATATATGAGTTGTACAAGTGTGTCCCGCCCCGCCTCCTACAGTTTCTCTTCTCTGTTTAAAGAGACGCCCAAATACCTTTCCCCTCGCGTATCACCTGCAGGGCGTGTCCTAGAAGTGAGAAGTGAGAGGAGGAGAGCGTCAAGAGTTCATCTAAATCACTGACCGCGGATGCGATCCTGAACTCGGGCGCCCCGCCCAGGTACCATCTATGTGTGGGGAACACAGCTGGAGATTTGTGCAAAACAAAAAACTTTCAGAATAAAATTCAGGAGGAAAAAATCTGATCTTAAAACGATCTAAGGACCAAAGGGTCAGGGTTAGACGACCTCAGGAGGTGTTAGAGGAACTAAATATTTAACACAGGTTTCTCAGATACCCCTTTTCGACAGAGGCAGTTTCAGGGCCGGTTCGGAGCCGGTGCTCAATTGAGAACTGGTTTTTCATGTTTCGACTGCGAGTGAACAGACTCCCGGCCGGGAAAACTGGTCCCAGAGCGGATCCAACTCTTTGCTGGTCTAGAACCGCGAACCGCTTACGTCAGGGGCGAGGTTGTCGTGATCAAAAACACAAACCAAACGTGTTCAACCAGCTCCGAACCAGTGCGAGCACCAGCCTGGAAATACAACCCGGTTCACGTTGGTCGAAAAGGTAAAAGAGAATCTGGGGTTATTTTTAGTCGTAACAATCGAGAAAAATTCACATTTCAACACATTAAATCTCAAAAACAACTAAAATGTTTAGAGCATCAGACCGCCGAATCCAATTACTACCCTGCTGATGATGCAGCACCCCACTTATCAAGCTCCTCTGCAGCAGCCACGTGTAATTGTGCTTATAAGTTTGAACTTAAAAGATAAAGAGCGTCCTGTGGAACAACTCTGAGCCGAGTGAACACATTCATCTTCTTTTTTTTTTAAAGGTGTAAAGGAAATGTTAAAACAAACGTGTGTGCATTCTAGGTGGTGAGACAGAGTGAGAAAGATGCGGTAGGTAGGCCTCAAGAAGCTTAAAGCGTCTGATCTGGACCTCCTGTGGACTTTGTTCGTCTCACAGCACTGGTTAAAAAAACAGAACAAGAAGAAGAAGCATGAAACTTAAGTCTTTAAAGCCACCTTTAAAGGCCGCTGGATGTGAGTGTTTGATGCTCCTAAGACAGACTCTGGGTGGAGTTTCACTGTAAGGTGCCAGGAGGAGGAGGAGGAGGAGGTGGGGAAGGTCATTTCTCCTGCAGCAGGGCGGGGATGTTGATGTTCCAGCCGATAGCTTGGCGGTCGAAGCCGCAGGTGAAAAGGTTGCAGGAGGTGTTGTCTTCACACCAGGCGGAGCAGCACACCATCCGCCGGTGACCCTGAACCAGGAAATGACAGAACAGTGATGGTGGGCATTTTCTAAATGTTAAATCTATTCCACAGTACAAACTCAAACCACAGTAAACAAATGACACACCTGTCTGTTGCTTCGCGGGAGGCGAGCCAGTCGCACCCCGGACATGTCGAACAGCCGGACCTGCCGATTGTCGTGAGGAAGAGCGATGATTTTCTGGTTCACAGACACGCTGATCCTGGACAGAACAAGAAGGGACGCAATAAGGCAACAGAGGAGGTCAGATTCACAGTGTATTACATGAAACTAGAAGAGTGTGCTGAGCTGTTACAGCTGATAAGGTCGTGGTCAAAGCACCAGTTTAATGTTTGACATGTTTAATGTCTCAACAGACCTGTTGACAGCAGAGTCAGTGCGGATGGTTGCAATGGGTGACCTCATATTCTTCAGGTCCCACACTTTGACGGTCCGATCGTCGCTCCCGGACACCACGTTGTCTCCCACCGTGAAGACAGCAGACGTCACCGTGCTGCAGGGGAGGAGGACCATTAGAAAACCTTCAGGATAAAAGAACCCTTACGACTCTGTGTGTGTGTGTGTAAGTGTGTGTGTGTGTGTGTGTATACTGACTCTGTGTGTCCCTGGAACACGTTGACAGAGTGGATGGACGGGTCTCTGAAGTCCCACAGTCTGAAGGTGGTGTCTCTGGAGGAAGTGACCACCAGTCGCTGGGTGGGGTGTGTGCAGCAGTGGGTCAGCTCTTGGTCATGGCCTGAACACACACACACACACACACACACACACACACACACACACACACACACACACACACACACACACACACACACACACACACACACACACACACACACACACACACACACACACACACACATTTGATAAAGCTTATAGTTAGAGCTGGATCAGGCTTGGACCAGCTCTTAGTTATGCTGCTATAGGCTTAGACTGACACACTGGGATCCTGTCTTTCCCTCTCTCTCCTCTCTCTGCCTGTCTCTCACTTTAACTCTTCCTGTCCCATTAAAGTTACTAACATAGACCTTTCTGGAGTCCCTGAGCTCCCTTGTCTCGTAGGTTCCTCTGGATCTCTGCTGTAGATTCCTTTTTTGGGTCTGTTATTCATCCTTTCTTTCTTTCTTTCTTTCTTTCTTTCTTTCTTTCTTTCTTTCTTTCTTTCTTTCTTTCTGTCGTTCCTTGGTTGCTTCGTTCCGTCCTTCGTTCCTTCCTTATCTTTCTTTCCTTCTTTCTCTCTTTCATTCCTTTTTCCTTTCATTTCTTCCTTCCTTCTCTTTCTTTCATTCCTTTTTCCTTCCTTTCTTTCTTTCTTTCTTTCTTTCTTTCTTTCTTTCTTTCTTTCTTTCTTTCTTTCTTTCTTTCTTTCTTTCTTTCTTTCTTTCTTTCCTTCCTTCCTTCCTTCCTTCCTTCCTTCTCTTTCTTTCCTTCTTTCTCTCTTTCATTCCTTTTTCCTTTCATTTCTTCCTTCCTTCTCTTTCTTTCATTCCTTTTTCCTTTCTTTCTTTCTTTCTTTCTTTCTTTCTTTCTTTCTTTCTTTCTTTCTTTCTTTCTTTCTTTCTTTCTTTCTTTCTTTCTTTCCTTCCTTCCTTCCTTCCTTCCTTCCCTCCTTCCTTCTTTCTCTCTTTCATTCCATTTTCCTTTCATTTCTTCCTTCCTTCCTTCCTTCCTTCCTTCTCTTTCTTTCCTTCTTTCTCTCTTTCATTCCATTTTCCTTTCATTTCTTCCTTCCTTCCTTCCTTTCTTTCTTTCTTTCATTCTTTTCTTCTTTCTTTCTTTCTTCATCCTTTTCTTATCCCGTTCTTTCCTTCTGTCATTCCTTCACCATTTCTTCTCCTCTTTTTCTTTCTTCTGGTCTCCCTCTCTTCTCTCTTTTCATAGACCTTTCTGGAGTCCCTGAGCTCCCTTGTCTCGTAGGTTCCTCTGGATCTCTGCTGCTGTGGACGTGCCAGACTCCAGCTGCTACAACTACTACTATCCGTCTCCCCACTATCATCTCTCTCTCTCTCTTCATCTCCCTCTATCCCTCTCTCCAACACGGTCTCAGCAGATGTGTGTCTAACATGAGTCTGGTCCTGCTGGAGGTTTCTGCCTGTTAAAGGAAGTTTGTCCTTGCCACTGTAACTTGCTAAATGCTGCAAAGTGCTCTGCTCATGGTGGATTAAGATGAGATCAGACTGAGTCCTGTCTGATGTCTTACCTGTGAGTGAGTGGACCAGCTCTGAGGTCTCCACGTCGTACAGGTTGGCGGCTCGGTCCCACGAAGCCGTCACGACCTGTTTACCTCCCACCAGCCAATCAGCGGCGATCACCACTCCCTGGTGGCTGCGCAGAGTCGTGGTCGCCACTCGGATGGAGGGACAGTCGTTTGGACCCTCGATCTCACCGTCGGCCTCGTCTTTGTCTGAGAAGTCTACGTCGTCTTCGCAGGGGGTCTGCTGCTGACGGAGGGACCAAAAGGAAGTGTCAGACGCATTACAAAGAGGCGGGATCACAGTGACACATACGCACAGTGGTGCCGATGCTTACATTGATATCAGCAACAGGCTGAGGAGTCGGCAGCTGCACCATGTACCTCCAGATGTGAGCTGTCTGGTCTCCAGAGGCTGAGGAGGAGAGAGGCGTAGCAACGAGACTGTTACAATAAACACCAGAGAGTGGACAGACACGCCACCGTTCGTGTTCGCATTTATACTCTGCAGCTGCTGCAGTAAAACCTCAGAGGACTTTGGGAATGTTGTAGTTTTGGATCATTACCTGTCAGAGCCATCTGTTCAGTGGGGTGGAACTTGATGGAGTTGACTGTGGAGACAGAGACACAGATATTTCAACAATCGTCATAACGGACACGTCTTCTGCTGCTGACCTTTAGTTCTCGAGTGGTTTTCTATTATTTTAAGGCCATTTTTAACGGAGTGCTTTTACTTTCTTAAAGCCAAATTCCACCAGATCTGTGTCCGGTCCGTCTAAGATCCATCACAGAAACGAATCTGATTGATTTAGATTCTAGTGAATGTTTTAACTTCCACTGGATCCGCTCCGTTGCCCAAGACTTCTATTGTTGCCGGATGCCGGAGCACGACGCATCAATCTCAACAGAGCAGATGGAGCGGGACAGGAAGTCAGGTTTCACCAAAACAAAATGAAAACATCCGGTTAATTTTCAGAATAAAACACTCTGTGTTCCATCTATTCTTTCCTACATTGCTACCTTTCTCCCTCACTTTCCTTACCTTGCTTCCTCTCTCACTCCTTCATCCTTTCCTTCAACTTCATCCCTAGTTTCCCCCACCCTACCTTTATCCTGTTTTCCTCCATCACCTTTTTCTTGATGTTGAAAAATAAAGCTCATGCTGAAGCACCAAAAAACCTGCAGTTCCTTGAGTGTCCACTTGAGGCTGACTCCAAGAGTGAGTCAGACCGCATTAGACTCTGTGTTAAATGTTACTTTTCAAGGCCTGGTGCAAAAAACAAGGTTATGTCTTTATTGTTCATAAATGTAATTTAATCGCAAAAAATAAACAAAGGTGATTTTTTAAAATATTTCTTGAACATTTTGATGATTTTAAGATATTTATAATGAAAACATCCGGTTAATTTTCAGAATAAAACACTCTGTGTTATCACCAGATCGTATTTCACATAACTACAACAACAAACCAAAGTCATGATGAGCGGAGCCAGGTCTGGAGTCAACAGGTCAGAGGACTTCCACCAGATCCGTGTCCGGTCTGTCTCTGATCTGTGCTCTCTCATCCGTCACAAACATGCACTATAATGACCGTTTATTGTATAGTGCAAGCAGCTACTTTGCAAAGCATGCTGGGATACGCAGCAACCTGGACCGGGCTGGCGGCGCCACTGTCCAACAGCTGTTCTCCCTCATTGGCGGTGCAAGTCTCTGCGAGTTCGTCGTTTGTTAGACGGAGTCCTGAGGAAATGCTACATACAAATTCATGCTAGTTTTCCGTGACTACCAACCTTAGCTTTAATGTAGTTAGCATTCTTATTTGTTTGCTAACACAGCTTTAAGACGCTCTACAGCCACCGTCTGGCGGGAACACCGTATTACAACTAGGCACCGGTAAAAACTATGAAAAATTGTACTTTTACAAAGTGAACAAATATTTGAAAATCATTGCCCATCCTTAATATTTACAGATTCAAAGCAGCTCAGAAAGCCCTGAAGAAAGGCTCCTTCTATGACCAAAGGACAGACATGCATTCTTATAAATGTGTCAAATATTACAAACTCTACCTGATCCTTGATGGCCCATGTATTTGAGAAGGCACTTCCCGGTTTCAATGCTCCACAGCATCGCGGAGTGATCTGTTGAGACACAATTAGGACACAAAGGAGGGATGACTAAACTCAATGGCAGTTTTAAAGTGCATGCCTGATGAACACAGACTCATTCTCAGGCTGATTCTACTGTGACATTAAGTGATTTCTTTGTCTCCTGCTATTCTTTTTCAATTTAACAGCATATTCACAAAGATGACCGACATCAAAACATGAAGACAACAAGTAAAAAACGCGTGCAGAGCAACAAGGAAATGACAAAAAGAAAACTGTTGAATACCTGCAGACGCAGTGCCGAGCACCACAGGCTGTGTCCTGGTGACGCTGAGGTCCCAGATGCCGTCCCTGTGGCCCACATACTCTCTGACCAGCTGGCACACCGCTCTGGACGTGGTCGCTTTGAAGCTGGACACAATCTGACACCGACATCAAACCCGCGTTAGTGGAGAAGAGGATCACAAACATGGACTCAACCTAACAGGGCTCCTACACGCCGTTACGTTTTTTAAAGGCAACACAGGCATGCCATTTAAATCTCTGTGGAAAAAAAGTGGGCGTGGCCTCCATGATGCTTCTGACCACTGTTTTTGAGGCCTTGAATATTCTGCATTTTTACAATTGCATTCTTGTTTTTTTAAGAGGCAGAAGTGACCAAATTTAGACCAGAGGGCGGACACTCGTTGAGATGGTTGTCCCAGTTGCAATATCAAACTCTGAAATGAAACCTGCCGTATCTCCTTTGTTTCTTCTTCCAAACATCTGATCATTTCTGAAAACTTTTCAGGATGGGGTGCGTGTGTGAACGCAAAAAGCCACACTAAAGCCGCCTCATACTCGTCTGTGGTCGCCCTTATCTTCTGATCCACTCGTTCGATGATACTGTGAATATATCTGATAACAAGGAGCCATCATCCGTCTTCAGGAGTTCTTTTCACGTCACGTCTTTGGAAATCTCTGGCTGTGATGGACACGTGTGAACGAGAAACTAACAGGAGGGCTTGTGTGAAAAGGCTGAGTTCCTTAATGTCTGCCGACCAAGCAGCAACTTCCTGCCGCGAGAATGGATGCCAATGGGGAAGTGTTAAAAACTGCAGTTCCTTGAGTGTCCGCTAGTACCGGGAACCACATACACACCCATTCAAAACAGCAGAAATAACATGTTTACAGCCTGGTTTAGTCTGAAGAGCTAATTTCTCGATCGGCACGCAAGTATTAAGATTACGAGTTTTCCATAATGAGAGGCTCAGCTGACTTTACTGACAGGCGGGAACTCTGTAACTGTTAGCGAGGAGGCTAAAGGCCCGCCTCTTTACCTCACACTAGCTTGGACGAAGTTGGGTTGAGTTCAGCGAGTTCAGTTCCAATATGGCGCCCACCAACGACTGGCTTCAAAACTGCGCTTCAGGATCAGATGGGTGACGTCACTGATGCTACATCCATTTATTATGCTGCCGACTAATATTTGAAGCCAGTTGAGTCGCCCCCTGCTGGCCACGAATAAGAATGTAGGTTCAAGGCATTCTGCAATGACTTCTCTTTTAAGACATGGAGGCGACGCCCACTTCTTTATCATTGGCTGTACCACAAACATTTTAATGTCTGGAGATGACAAAATTGTACTTCTCCAGCCTCTGAGGTGCCGTGTAGGAACCCTGGTCAGATACCGGGAGGAAGCGGGGCAGCAGAACTGAGAAGCTGCTTAGCAGGGTCCTTGTTAGGCCAGGAGCCAGGTCCATCATGCTTCAGGATGTTCTCTGCTACCGTTTCCACCATTAATACCAGCTGGTGAGTTTATAAAACCAATCCCAACATGGCCCCCTTTTTCAAATAAGTGATTTTACCAGGATGTCAGAATTAAGGAGTTGGTGGTCTACTGCGAGAGTTGGTGTCTAAGTCAGTAGTTGGTGGTTTTACTAAAAGGAGATGCTGGTCTGCCATAGGAGTTACTGGTAACCTACATAGGTTGCTAGTCTCTACAAGAGCTGCTGGTCTACCACAGGAGTTGATGTCTATCTCAAGAGCTGCTGGTCTACCACAGGAGTTGATGTCTATCTCAAGAGCTTCTGGTCTACCACAGGAGTTGATGTCTATCTCAGGAGCTTCTGGTCTACCACAGGAGTTGATGTCTATCTCAGGAGCTTCTGGTCTACCACAGGAGTTGATGTCTATCTCAGGAGCTTCTGGTCTACCACAGGAGTTGATGTCTATCTCGGGAGCTTCTGGTCTACCACAGGAGTTGATGTCTATCTCGGGAGCTTCTGGTCTACCACAGGAGTTGATGTCTATCTCAGGAGCTTCTGGTCTACCACAGGAGTTGATGTCTATCTCAAGAGCTGCTGGTCTACTGTAAGAGTTGGTGTCTATGTCAGTAATTGGTGGTTTGACAACAGGAGTTGGTCTCTATCTTCTGGCCTACCCCGGGAGTTGCTGGTCTTCTAAGCAGAAGGGTCAACTTTTGTAACCAAGTAAGTGCTGGTGAGATGCGCTCTGAAATTAAGGTTGTGGCGCAAGAATCAGCATTAGTGGACACAGGCCCTTCAAATTTGTATAGTCACACAAATTTAAAAGTTGGAGAGGATTATCCAAAGATATGGGAGAGTGGAAAAGTAGTCACATTTAAGATATAGAGATCATCTCAGGCTTAAATTGAAGCTTATAAAAACGGGAGGTTTTAAAGTGATATTGACCATTAAGTACATTAATGCATCATTCACACAGTAATCTTTGTCTTTTGTGAATTTTGTGGATGATAACATAAATTCTGAGTTTGCATTATCTTGATAAGGGGCATTTTTCACGGGCTCGGCAGCTAAACCGCCCTACGAACTGAAGTTGGTCTCCTAATTTATCCATCGTCTTGTCTAAAAGCCCAAAAATACAGTGAAAAATCAGAATAAATAAAGGGTTGTTTAACCCAAAAAGTCAGGAGTGGCTGTTTTATTTCTCTGATGAGCAAAGACACGGGCGGATTGGAATTAAGAGTTTAAAAATGTAGCAGAAAACATCCGGAGGGGTTGGACCTGACTCCCGGCAACAGTATGCCAGGGCTAAGAAGCTTTGGTAGACTTCAGCATTATTCATATCAATCCAGGGTTTAAGAGGTTTTATCATAGAAAGACAACTTGTGTTTATTTTAATATTTTTGAGGTTGAGGTCGTTGTTTACTAAACCAATCAGAAGCCTCAAGTTCTGTTCCATTCAACTCAGATCTGGTATCAACAGGAAGGTAGACACATGAATTATAAGTACTGTTTATTATATTCATCATACGCAAAACCGCAATGAATAAAAAAAACTAGAAGGGGAAGGATGGGGCAAATAGTTACTGAGTTACTGTGGGACAGGAGGAATTCATCAGTAGGTATTACAGGTTGTATCAGACTTTGGTAAAGGTGTTTACATTAAAGATGGGGATGATACAAACTGGACTCTTGGTTCGTTTTGGACACAGACCACTAAATAAGTTCCAACTGAAAGGAATCGAGAGAGCACAAAGAACAACATCAATGACCCGGGTACAAACACAGCCGAGCATTTCCCCTTAAAGACGTACAAAGTGATCGGATGAATCGGACACTGAGGATGTGATGAACCAGCGGTGGCTGGTTGTTAGCAAAAGCGGCGTTGAGGGTGGTGAAAATAAAACCATGGGAGAAATTCATCTCTGAACGTTGATCTAACGGGTTACATTTAAAAATAATAAGTGTTCAACATGGGGAACCTTTGAAAAAATGCAAAGCGCCACAATGTAAGCTTTGCATGTCTGGCTAAGCACCAAGCAGTTAATGCTCTACTCAGTCTGCCAAGACCACATCACAGTTCACTTGTTATGAATAAAGTTTATCAACTTCTGTTAAAGGGCAACACATCGCCTTTATATCACTCTCTCTTAAAACCTCCAGACTCCATTACCAAAACCTGTACTTCTATTTACAACACAGGAGTCGCTGGTCTATTACAGCAGCTTCTGGTCTATTACAGGACCTGTTCATTTACCACAGGAGTTGCTGATCTGCCACAGGAGTTATCGGTCTTCTGCAGGGGTTGCAAGTCTCTCTACAAGAGTTACTGGTCTACCATAAAAGCTGCTGGTCTACAACAGGAGTTCCTGGTGTATTACAGGGGATGCTGATCTGCCATAGGAGTTGCTGGCACTCTACAGGGGTTGCTAGTCTCTCTACAGGAGTTGGTGGTCTACCACATGAGTTACTGGTCCCCATAGGGGTTGATAGTCTCCCTACAGGAGTTGCTGGTCAACCACAGGAGTTGCTGATCTGCCATAGGAGTTACCGGTCTTCTACAGGAATTGCTAGTCTCTCTACAAGAGTTACTGGTCTACCATAAGAGCTGCTGGTCTAACACAGGAGTTCCTGGTGTATTACAGGAGATGCTGATCTTCCATAGGAGTTACTGGTCTTTTACAGGAGATGCTGATCTTCCATAGGAGTTACTGGTCTTTTACAGGGGTTTCTAGTCTCTCTACAGGAGTTGGTGGTCTACCACACGAGTTACTGGTCCCCATAGGGGTTGATAGTCTCCCTACAGAGATTGCTGGTCTACCATAGGAGTTGCTGATCTATCACAAGAGTTTCCTGACTACCATAGGAATTGCCGGTCAACCACAGGGATTGCTGATCTTCTACTTGGGTTGCTGGTCAACCACAGGAGTTGGTGGTCTATTACAGGAGCTACTGGTCTACTACAAGAGATGGTGTCTATGTCAGTAGTTGGTGGTTTTACTAAAAGGAGTTGCTGGTCTACCACAGGAGCTGCTGGTCTAGAACAGGAGTTGATGTTTATCTCAGGAGTTGGTGGTTTTTACTACAGGAGTTGGTCTCTATTTTCTGGCCTACCCCTGGAGTTGCTGGTCTACCACAGGAGTTGCTAGTCTATTACAGACTTTGCTGTTCTCACACAGGAGTTGATGTCTATCTCTGGGGTTCTTTGTCTACCACAGGAGTTGCTGGTTTACCATAGGAGCTGCTAGTCTACTAAAAGAAGTTGCTGGTCTACCACAGGAGTTCATGGTCTACCAAGTTAACTAACAGATAGATGACACAAGGTAATGTATTTTATTGTCAATAGACCCCGCCCCCTGGGTCCAGGGTCAATGCACAGGGTCATTGTTGTGCTGTTTTGCTCATGGAGTCAGGGTCTTTGGAGAGAGCGATGAAATTATGTGAATGGTTTTTGGGTTTAAAAAGGACTTGACCAATGAAACTATCTCTCTGTTGTCCTTTGAGAAATATATTGAGACATTTTTAACAGCAAAATATGATGTGGCTAGCAGTTTCCAGCAGAATACACGCTCTGTCTTAACATAGGAATGATCTAAAGCAGCTGAAAATGGTCCTTCTTCAGTGTTTTATTAATCAAGGCATAAGAAGCATCTTGAGGTAACACCTGTGTGATGTTAATGATGTCTCCATAGTGTACCATTATGTGAATGCCAACAAGAAGCTAAATCAAAACCAAAAGGTGGTGCAACTGAAAAGGCCAGTTAGTGAGATATAAAGTCGTGTTTTATCTCACACAGATAAAAAAAAAAGCTCAGAGTCCTACATTTGAATGACCAAGTCTCTCGGGGAGGGAGGGTCCACTCCCTGGCTGGGCTGTTCATACATATTGGCACACAAGGGGGGAGAAATCAACAAGTTACCCATGAGTCTCCACCCCACAACTCCCAGCTGGTTACGCTGAAGTTGCGGGATCCAACTCTGGCGTGGCAAGAGTTTGACCGCGGCTTCGAGTGAAAAGGAAGGGTGGGAAGAAAGACAGCAGATCCACTTTTTAAACACTCAAAGGTCATGTCGTGAAACACTCAAGTGGAGCCACATTTACCTTTCCCGTGACAATGGGCAGTCCTTGAGGAAGTATGCACTCAAACAAATGTAAAGTACATGTAGCAACGATTAGAAAATATCTGGTTGTGCCTTTTTAGAGAGAGCTCACCTTGCTTGTAGAGGCTTTGTAGGTCGTCTTCAGTTTTTGTGACAGCTGGCTGGTGCTGTGACTCGCTGTGGATCATGAGGAATAATAAAGAGAGATTGAAGAGGATCCCAAGCAGCTGTAGAGAAGCACTTTCAAACCTGAGGTTAACAGCTGAGCTCACCTTTTGTTTTCAGCGCTCCTTTGGCTAAATCGGCCCCTTCGAAAGTCTGTCCGTCTCCAGTCAGGCGATCGTTCAGCGTCTCGATCTCTCTGCGTACTGAGAGTGAAACAGGTTGTGTGTTAGAAAGCTGGAAGCACTAAGGAGCCAAAATGTAGCTTTATTTAACATTACAGTGTTACTTTTCTTGGACTAGGAGCCATGTTAAGATCAAGCTACTTAGACAGAACTTTTTCGAAAACGATGCTTTGAAGGCGCCCTAAATACGGACATTAAATCCCCCCTAAATAGCTATCTAAGCTAGCTTTTTATTCCCTGAAGATGCTGCCGCAGGGTGTCAGACGGAGTGAGTAACCGTACGCAGCTCAAGACATTTTGTATTTAACATTTTGTTTGTAAAAGGACATAATCAGCGAATAGGTATGAGGTACCACTTTGTCCACAGGGGGCGCCAAAATCAACCCAAACCACTAAGTGACAAAAATAGCTGCCGGCACATTCATTGGTCGAATTAGTCGAGTGATGTCATCGCGTGTGGGGACATAACATTATTCTCTAGAGGAGTGAGACGTCTTGCATCCACGCTCTCTTTTCTGACAGTGGCGTGTGCAAAACAGAGACCGGAAGTGTCCGCCGCGTCATCGCTAATTCCTACAGTCCTGGAGCATTTAAAAAAATATATTTTAAAGTTATATTTTTGAGCTTTATCACCTTTATTGACAGGACAGCTGAAGAGAGACAGGAAATGTGGGGAGTAGAGAGCGGGGGAAGACATGCAGGGAATGGCTGACCGGCCGGGAGTTGACCGGCGACCACTGCGACGAGGACTATAGCCTCTATACGTAGGGCGCTTAGACCGCTAGGCCACCAGCGCCCAAGTCCTAGGGCATTTGACTCAACGTATGTCCAGTTTGTTTCATGGGTCGTGGGTCTCCCTTATCAAACCTAAAAGCTGATAGCCAATTAAGAACCATTAAGTAATCCATCCATCCATTTCCTTGTGCTTATCCGGGGTCCAGAGTTTACAGTAGGCTTTTTTCACTTTTACTTTTACTCTAACCTGAGCCTCCTCTGGTCCGGGGCCAACAGGCGTGACCTGCCCGTGGCACCGGCTAATAGCCGGTAAATACCCTGCCGGGGTCGGGTCGCGGAGGTAGCAGTCCAAGCAAATTGCCCCAGACATCCCTCTCCCCAGCAACAATTTCAAGGTCCTCCTGTGGAATCTAGAGGCAATCCCAGACCAGGTGGGATATATAATCCCTCCAGCGAGTTCTGGGTCTTCCCCCAGTTGCACCTGGAACACCTCTAAAGGGAGGCACCCAGGAGGCATCCTAATTAGATTCCAGAACCACATCAGCTGACTCCTTCCGACGCAAAGGAGCAGCGGCTCTACTCCAAGCTCCCTACGGATGTCTGAGCTCTTGATCCGAACTCATTTCAGCCGCTTGTATCCAAGATCTTATTCTTTCGTTCATGACCCACAGCCCACAGCCCATTCAGTAATTGTGATATTTATTGTTTGATAACTCAAGTCATCATTTCAATAACTGATGACTCGTCGACTCTCATCTCGCTGGTTTTTAAGCCCTTTAAAGGAATCTGCAGTTCCCTTTACTTGGCTCGTTTTTGAATAAGCAACATCAGTAACTTCATCCTCCGAGGGGACTTACGTTCCAGGTTTTCTATGTAGAGGTTTTCAAACTCCCTCTCGATCTGGCTGAACAGGTCCAGCAGATTGCTCCTCAGAGACAGAGGAAGCTTGGAATCCTGCAGGGAGAGAAAAAAAGAGTGAGGCCTGTGTTATCGGACACATACTGAGTAGAGGACTGGTGGACTGTAAAGGGTTAAAAAATACTCAAAATACAACAGAAGGTGACCATCTCCCCTCAAAGCTTTGTCCAATATCATGATTCAACATCAGTACTCGGCATAATGCAGGACCCTCTCTCTCTCTCTCTCTCCAGCTGGGTTCTTCCAAAGGAATCAGTCAAGTGTGTTGGCACTGAAAGGCTGATGTTGGCAGCAGAGAGGTTTGTGCCACATTGCACACATCAGGATAATTGCACAGAATAAAGAAAGGCTGTGGCGTGGGGGGAAGGGACACGATCACCAACAGTGTGGACCGTATTCACACGAGTAGCTTCAGCTCTGTCTTGACATCGTAGCGGCACGTCAATTACAAAGCAGGGTCATAGAGCTCAGACTGAAGATAGGGCCGCGTGTCAGAGTGCCAGTGCCAATCCCCAGTCGGCACAGAAGCATCAAGACCGGACCACAGAGCAAGGGAAGGACAGTCTGGAGGAACACAACAAGTTCAAGATGCTAAGTTGACCTCCAAATTCCCCAGATCTAAATCCGATCGAGCATCTGTTGGATGTGTTGTACAACCAAGTCTGATCCACAGAGGCTAAACGTCACACTTCCTAGGACTTACAGGATCTGCTGCTGCTGTCTTACATCAGGCTTCCACCGGATCCGTGTCCGGTCCGTCGCGGCCTGGAGCAGGACCGCCGGACAGCTGGAGTCATGTGACCGAGGTTTTCCTGTGGTAATCACTGAATCAAGGATTCTCCTCCTCCTCCTCTCCTCATCCATGTTGTCTTTCTGGTCCTCTGAAAACCTCTGACCTGTTGACTCCAGGCCTGGCTCCGCTCATCATGACTTTGGTTTGTTGTTGTAGTTAAGTGAAATACGATCTGGTGATAACACAGAGTGTTTTATTCTGAAAATTAACCGGATGTTTTCATTTTGTTTTGGTGAAACCTGACTTCCTGTCCCGCTCCATCTGCTCTGTTGAGATTGATGCGTCGTGCTCCGGCATCAAAAATAGAAGTCTTGTGTATCTGGTCTGGAGGACCAGACCTGCCGGATTGGAGACGCAGCCGGAATGCAACGGAGCGGATCCAGTGGAAGTTAACACATTGACTAGAATAGAAACCTATCAGATCCGGTGGTGTGACGGACCAGAGACGGATTTGGTGGAATTTGGCCTTCAGAGGTCAAGTGGAGTCAACAACCTCCAGGCATTAAAAGTACAAGAGGTGATCACTGTGAACTGCCGAAGCTTCTGCAACTCTGTATATATAAAGTTGATATAAAGGTACAAAGGCGTGATGACATCAGAGCTCTGTTTTGGCGCTGGAGGCTACACAATATTCAATCGGTGTGCACCAATTCTAAATAAAGAAATCACTTTCTAGAACCACCAAACAACTACCAAGCTACACATGTGGAGCTATCTCTAAAAACATCGAGGAGAAACACTACCGTCTCACACATAGAGGGCTGGACACCTGAAACTTACCTCCATCCTCATGAGGGACTCCAGATTGTCAGTAGACTGGGACCAGAGTGAAAACAGAAGGTCATGAGGAAGGGATTATAAGAAAGGTGAGAGGCGGAGGGTGGATTTGAGGATTGCAGACAACCTGAAGCTCAATGTCTGAATCAGGGAATTCTCAGCTCTTGAAAACCAACCTTTGCCCGAGGTAGAGGACCGAGTATAAGGTACTCACACAGCAATGCATCGGCCATCAGGAGCAGGTTAAAACGTGTTTTAAAACCATCTTCTTAAAGTACTGGGTCAGATTAACCTTTCAGTAATCTTGCAGTATTTGTGTTATGCTTGAGAAGCAACATTATAAACCTTCCAAACTGCTGCATTAAAACCTAATTGGCTTAGGCTTACATCCTGAGTGCTTAAGGGTGCTAACAGAAACAGCAGGACAGCGAGCTGATTATAAAAGTGGTTGTGACCTCTCTCTGTTTTATTAATTTCTCTGTGCAGTAAAGGAGCAGTCACCTGTCCCTCCAGCGTGTCCCTCTGCAGGCCAGAGCGGTCCTGCTCGGTGCTGTTGGTCCTGCGGATCGACAGGCTGTGGGACTTCCTCTTCTGCTTGGCCTGACGGGCCGCTGCACTGCTCCCGCTTTCCACCGGCATCCCTTCTTTTGATTCCTGAAGTAACCACAGTCTGAAAGAACGAAGGAGAGGAGGAGATGTATTCAGGGACGGAGGGAGGCGAAAAATAAGACCATCGTGTTGCATTTGGCCGTGGTCTTAATAGTTTGCTTTCATGTGTCCTTAAAAATGTAAAACAACACCTGTAATATGTTTCATTGTCACAGAAATAATCCCATAATCAAAAAGATGTCAAACTTAGAGATGCAACTCCTGATTCTCTTTACTTTATTTGAATATTTGCTTCATTTATTCATTTCTAAATTTATAAAGTTGTGAACGAATGACGTTATGTCGCCTGTTGCAAGACGCTTCAATACTGCTGGTCATGGTGTTTGCATGCAGAGATTCATGGGGATTGAGTCTGTTGAGCCGCTGCCTAGAGGGGCCGATAGAGACAGGAGAGTCCAACAGAGAGAGGCCCGTTAGATCCATCATCTACAGACCGAGTCTCCTGGAGACTTAAATGAGGAGTTTTCTTTCACCTGTTTTCTGTAATATTTGTCATTTTGGTTATTGAGGTGTTTATTGTATTTTTTATTTATTTTTCGTGTATTTTCAATTTATTGAAATGTAATTTTTTGTGTGTGTATTTTTATTTTATTTAAATGTTTGTTTTTTTGTTTTTGTGTATTTCTGTTTAAATGTTTTTTTAATTGAGGTAGCAACAACAAAACATTCAATGTTACAGATATTTTCCTCCTTTTCAATTAAATTAAGAAAAAAAATTAAAAACAAACATACAAGTCAACAGATGTAGTGAGTAACACTAAAAGAACAAACGTTTTTTGTTTAAAGTGTTATTTTATTTTATTTTAATTTTGCGTATTTCTATTTATTTTAATTATGTTTTTTTTCCTTGTTGTATTTTTATTTTTGTGTATTTTTATTGTGTTTAAATGTTTGTTTTGGGGTGTTTTTTGTTTTTTTGTATTTAGGTTAATTATTTGTTTTGTTTTTGTGTATTTATATTTAATTTCAATGTTTGTTTTTATGTTTTTTCTATTCTATTTTAATTTTTGTGTATTTCATTTTTATTCATATTATTTTTTAAATTATGTAAAATTATTATAAACTGGTAATAAACAAGCTAAATGTGACAGAAGTGGTCTTTAAAACAGATTCGGGTCGCCCTTACTGCTCAGCTGAGGCAAATGATCCGGTGTTCCGTAGAGTTCTGCTACTGTGTCAAAATACACCCCAGCCGCGCGACTCCATGAACCCCTACGTCACCATTATAAACTCTGACGGCAGTGTAGGAAAAAGAGGAAGCGTGTTTCTACAGCGTTACAAAAATCACCATAAAGTCACGTTCTTCATGTGTTTGAGTGTTGTTATATAGTCGAGGTGACGATCACTTATAATGCATTGCGCATGCGCAGATATGCAAAGAGCCGCTTTAGAGTACATTTCCATAGGTAGCAGTATTCAATGGAACACCAGAACTGTAAATCCCGTCACTGTGACCTGAAGATGTGAGGGCAACACAAACAAACACGCCTAAGCTAGTTTAGACGAAGACACGTCCCACGACAGTTTATGAATACCCTTCATAATGTCAGTTAGCTGGTGGATTTGAACACAGTGTTAGCCTCAGTCCAGCTCCACAGACTGTAGCGGTTAAGCTAAATGAAGCTACCGTTATAGCTAACGCTAACAGGCTAACGGAAAGACAACCGTCCCAAAACACTGACTTTAACTCACCACGGAGTCCACAGTTAGAAGGGTCTGTTCAGGGAGAGTCTGAGGAGTGTCGTCCTCTGTAACATGTTCCTCAGGGTCCGTGAGAGAGGGTCTGGGTTAGTCCAGGATCCGTGTTGACAGTTCACTAGCTCCAGACGGTAACCAGGCTACTTCCGGCTCGGGGCTTTCACAATAAAAGCCACATTTATTATTGTTTATTACAACTTACATCTTTTTACTCCTCTCTTTATCTCCATACAGTATCATTACATACCCATATATATGTATTTATTTATATTGCTTACCATCTGTCAAAACCAAACCATAATCTCACCTGATCAACCCATCACTGCAGAATAATATCTGCATTCTGCCTGTAATTACAACTATTTACATTTGTATATACCTTACATCAGGGGTTCCCAAACTTTTCAGCCTGCAACCCCCAAAATATAGAAACCAAAGACTCGTGACCCCCACTGTCCCTCAAAGTGATTTAATGTGTCTTCATTTAGCTGGTCTGTAGAAAATGACCCTCCCTATATGAGCATGTGTCTGTGTTTCCTGTGCAGTTATGAATTAACCTGCTGCTACTGATGCTTTAGATAATTCACTGTTCACTAACCCTAAACTTAAGAGTCATCTGGCAACAAAGAAAGGCAGAAAACTCATTACACTTTCTATTTTAAAAAAAATATTTTAAGGTTAGCTACTATTTTTGTCCATCCTTTTACTATAATGGGTAAAATGTACTATTTTTAGATAAACATTCTTGAAGACATCTCACAACCCCCCAAGGGGTCCCGTCCCACACTTTGGGAACCCCTGCCGTACATTTTTACTTTTACTTATTTAAACGTTTTCTCCTTGTGTGCTTATATCCGTGTTGCTGCAAGAACCAAATTCCACCGGGTGATCAATAAAGTATTATCTTATGGAGAGAGTGGGGATGCACCGAAAGGTAAATTCTTGACCGAAAGGACTGTGTACTAACCTCACTAAAATCAAGGATCTCATTGAACATATCAGACCACGAGGGTGCGTCCCCCTAATCTGGCTCAGAGAGATCAGTCCTTTTTTTCTGCGCTCTGTTCTCTGTCTCCAAGCGGGTACTCCGCATCTATCACGGCCTGGATCATTTCTCATGCACGCTGCTTTATTCCCACATCCAAGAAATGATCTTTATAATGTGGATCAAGTACAGACAGTGCAGAGGATCTGAATAGATGTCAGTGAAACGTGTTGACAGACTCTAAGAGTGTACTTTTCATTGTTTTCACTCCATGGTCCGTCTCAACCTCTTTGCTTAGAGGACGCTTTAGTGCTGCGATTAAAGGAAGAACAGACGCAGACATGTTGGTCCTTATCCAGACAAGCACGTCCCTAGTAGAGAGGAATAAGAAGAGAAGGTTGATTGAGTAGGTGTTTATTTATTCCTCTCCCTGGTTTATGATGTTTCCCAAAGGGAGTCTTGTAAAGGATTCATCATAATCATCACTTTATCCAAAGTTAACCCAACATTTCTGGAGCCACATAGAGACTGTTTATACCAAGATTTAAAAAGGTGTGTAGCAGTTTATATAAATGCTTAAATAACACATTGACAGGCTGTTTGTTAATCATGGTCCAAGTTTGATCCTGGTAAAGGCAGAAACAGAAGACACAAACCATCACACAGCTGTTTTACGTCCACAGAGGTACATTAGAGGACGAGGGCTCATGAAAGCATTTTTTTAAGTTAGCCCAGTTAAAAAAGAAAAAAGACTTTTAGATTTTAAACTCAGACTTTATCTCTGAATTCAGAGAACAAAGTCAGAGGTTTTTTTTTTAAGTCTTTTTTTCTGACCTAACCTCCAAAAAACCTTTGTCCGAGATGACGATGACCAGAGTTCCTTGGTGTAAAAAGACCATTCATGTTTCTACTGTAAGGGAAATGCAGATAACATAGCCCAGTATACAATCTCCTCTCTTTCCATCAGTGTGTCCATCAGTCCAGAGAAAGCAGTTTCTATCTGCGATCATTGGTGCCCGACTTCCTCTTCCCGGCCAGCAGGTGTTTGGGTTTGAGGTCAAACACGTGTCGGTCAGCCTCTCCCTTCTTGCCGAGACGGTTCATGTCTTTCTGGGAGTTCTTCATCATCTTCTTTGCCTTTCTCGCCATCTGAGGAGCGAAAAGGGAAGACACGGGAATTAACTTCAGGTTTACTCTCAGGATCGGCACTGGGTTGGACCGGCTGTGCAAGAGTTCAAATGTAGCCTAGTTTGAACATAATTTCTAATTCAGGATGGAGTTTACTCTCTGCTAACGCTTGTGCGTTGCACCAGCTGAGATAGTTCCAACGTTAGCATAAGTTACACCTTAAATTTGAATCCTCACTCTGAGTGAAGTCCTCTGTAACAGACGGGTTAATTATGGTCCATCTGCACAACATTAGAGTACCTTTATATTAACGTACCGTATGTTGGAGTTCAAGATTTCACCACTAGATGTCACTGGCCACGTTTACATGATGTTTTTAAATTCTGAATTAATTATTCAGAATTAAATCATTCTGAATTAAAGTTTTCTCCTTCACGTTTACATGGAAATAGTAATTCTGAATTGAGGTTTACATGGAAAACACTTTTAATGGTCTTTATTCCTCTTAAGGTCTGGGGGTTGGGAAGGGTTCTGATTGGACAGGGGCGCGCGTGACATATTTACGTCTACCGGAAAGAAAACAGACTCCAGTTCCTGCTTCTTTTATTTTCGGTTACAACATGGAAGACCAAACAATAAGTGCAAGTAGACGCTACAGCTTTAAAAAGAATATGTGCGTCATCGTGACAGGACAAGGGAACGAGCATGCGCAGAGCGACCAGATTTAATCTAAAGTGGAATGAACGTATACATGATCGAGGAATTATTCAATTCAGATTTAAAATCAGAATAAACCAGACACTTACTTCAGATTTAAGTTTAATTCAGAATGGTCATTTTCATTCAGAATGAAGGTCATTTTAAATCTTTTTAAAGGAGGATTTAATTTTTATTCTGAATTAAAGAGGAATTAAAAGTCTCATGTAAACGTAGCCACTGTTGTGATTTTACACTATAGATTAACTATCAACATGCTTTGTCATATTTTACCTTTATGTTGCAGTTTGTCGATTAACGCCATTTATGATTAGCCGTTAGCTTGTTTAGAGGCAATGTGGCTAACGGGAGTTAGAACTTAAACACCCGATCAAGAAAAAAAGTTGTTCACTGATTGGCCAAACCGAGTGAAAACGTCATATGCGACAATATTTTGGTTAGTTTGGACGTCTGCTAGTTAAGATGAACCTTACGTTTCCATGTTGAAACCAAACAACAACACAACTTAAGTTACAAACTAACTTGTTTAACGTGAGGACTTAACACCCTAACTTAGGACTTATGCAGAGCTGGTGCAACAGGCCACTGGAATGTAAGCCTAACATCATGCTGCCAAAATGTACAATGCTAAGAAAGTTAATTGCAGAAAGATCACATTTGAGGTGGACGGAGAATATGAGGCATACAAAGACGGCTCGGTAATATCCCCGAGAACATTTTGTAAATGAACGCAGGGTTCAGGCGGCATCACTTACTTTTGGGTCCCGTACTCCGGACTGGTCCCGAGGTGGACGGGAGGCGCTCTGGCTGCGGGTTTTGGAGGTGGGGGTGACTGAAACTTCACGTTTACGCTTCTGAGTGATGCTGCGGGACCGCCGGGCTTGTTGAGCGTAGTGGCTCTGAGAGGAAGAGAGGAAAAAACACTGATGAGTGAGCTGCAAACCTCCAGGGCTGAAATGTGAAGCCGATGCAGAGCAGGGAAAAAAAGGTAAGGTAAATGTGTCTATGCAGAATTGTCTCATGACATTTCAACACAGGACTCATAATAAACTCAAGTCCAGAGTCGATGTGCTGAAGGAGAAACTCACCTCATCCTTGTCAGTCATGTCCAGACCGAGAGAACCCATCTCCTTCTCCAGCTTCTTCCTTTCAACCTGAAGTAGTCAGAGGTGGAGTTAGAAAGAATGTAAAGTAACTCCATAAAATAACATCAACCAATGACGGCAGCCCGGCTCCTCTCACCTTGGTGGCGGTTCTGGGCATGCGAGGCCCGTGTATGTCCTTGTCCTTGGATTGGACGACCAGGAGCTGCTTCTTCTCCCGGATCTGTTTGGCCAGAACGCGGATCTCCTGCATCTCTTCGTCCTCGCTCTCATCGTCCGAGTCGTACTCCCCGGCTCGCTCCTTCAGCTCCTCTTCCTTCTCCAGATCCTCCAGTTTCTGTGAGGGACGCAATCAAAAGCTTGAGACGTTGAGATGAGGGATAACCACATCAGGTAATCCTAGCTGAGATTCAAATAAAACTAAAAGGTATCCTGGAAATGACAGAAAATCCTCATCTGTCCTCATCAAAATAGGGCAGTAAGGGGATAATAACTTTCTGAACAGACGTATGTTGAAAGGATGAGAGCAGACACTAACCATCATGATGTCTGGATCGATGTAATCTGCGATGTTGTGGCCCTCCCACACCTCTGGGACCTTATCGTGCTTCTCCTCGGCGTTCATCAGATCCCAGTATTCTTCACATGACAAAAGAAAACGACATCAGCACAGCACAAAACTTCACTTCAGACTCAGCCATGAGGTGGAAACACGTCTTACTCTGCAGGTCCAGAATGTAGTCGTCACCAAGCTCCATCTCCAGATCTCTCTCCTGAAAGAACAAGGGAAGGTTTTTTCAGAAAGCTGTTGAAAGTGTCACACGTGTCCTTAGAATTAAATCCCCTTTGCCTCCTCATCGTTAGAGTAAAAAACATACCAGCTTTCGTTTGGGTGCGTCCACCTCCATCGCCTTCTTGCGCATCATGGCTCCCTCTGGGATGAACGGCGGTCTGTCCTGAGGTAAACAATGAAGGAAGGTAATCATCAGCAAAGTGTGCGGTGATGAAAAACTGAGGAGGGCTGAGTCAGTGAATGAACCGACCTTCTCATCTCTCTTGGCGGGCATGGCCAGGTGGAGCCGGTTGAGGACATCATGGACCTTCTTGCCCTTCATCTTGTTCTCCACGCGATCGGCGAGGAGGCGGTCGCAGGCCTGAAAAAAAATGAGCCACAACACGTCTGATCAAACATGCTTCCTGTGCGCACACGGAGATATCAGCTGTGACAGCTGGGAGACAATTTACTGAGGATAAACTTAACAAAATAAAACAGACAACATCAGAGCTGCAGTAACCAAATACTTTAGTAAGAGAGTATTTTATTTTTCTATTTAAGAGTATTAAATGCTCAAAACACCTGACCTCTAGTCCTCCCCTCTCTAACTAAACTTGTTTTATTTTTGTTTATTTTAATTATTATTTTTTCTCATTGTATAACTCCTTTTTTTATTTTTATTTGCTTGTTTTTAGTTTAATTTACATATTTATTTTTGTTGTATTAATCTTTGTTTTATTGTATATTTTTGTGTTTTTTTAATCTTTATTTTACTTTATTATTTTCATTGTTTTATTTATTTATCTTATTTACTCATTTTAATTTTGATGCATTCATTTGTTTATTTTTTTATTCATTTGCTTATTTTTAGTTAAATCTGTTTATGCATTTGTTTTTCTTTTATTAGGTCTTTTTTATTTATTTTAATATTTTGTGGTTTTTGTATTTTTTATTTATATTTAATTATTTAATGTTCTTGTTTTATTTATGTATTTTTTTGTTTTATTTATTAATATTATTTTAGTATTGTTTTGCTCTTCATGTAAATACAATTTTAGTCCCTAGAAATGCACAAGTCTCATAAATTATTATTATTATTATTAATTTCTATTAATTATTGTGGCGAGTGTTACTCAGCAATTTTTCCCATTAAATATTTTTTTCATTTCTGCTGTAACAAATCAAACGTCCCTGTTGTAGTAATAATAAAGAGTTATTTTATTCTATAGCTAAGCCTAAAGAATTATACTTAAAGCTCATCAGACTGGCTGATGCACTTTAGGTATAATACAATCCTGTTAACACAAGATTCAAGGACCGCTGACATCACGCTTCCTGCACCTCACCTCAGTTTTGACTTGCATGACGCCCTCCTCGGTCAGGGTGCTGGTCTCGATCACAGAGATTCCCTCAGTGGTGAGGTCTGCAAAGATTTTCTGACAGACAAAACACAAGAGTCAAAGAAAACGAACCAATTCAACACTTAGAAGTCAGAGTTAGATTCACGTGGCTCCTTGAGTTTGGACCAAGACTGTAAATCCCTCACCTGGTTCTCCTCGGACAGCTCGGTGATCTTCTTCACGTCGCATTTGTTGGCAACGATGATGAGAGGCTGCAGGAGAGAGACACACAAACACGTCTTTAATCCCATGTTCTCAAACGAGTGAGCACGGCTTCCACGCTCTACATCACATCCTGATTCCACCCCGTCCGTTTCAACCCGCCGTCACACTTCTGACGTCTCACCTTGTTGGCGAACAGCGGCCGGATGCTGTTGAAGAGCTCCAGCTGCTCCTGCATGGTGTGACCGCACTGCTCGGACACATCCATGACGTAGAGGATGGCCGCGCGCAGGTGAGCCAGAGCCGTGATGGCCTGCATCTCGATGGTGTTCCTCTCCTCCAGAGGGTGGTCCAGGATCCCCGGAGTGTCAACCACCTACACACACACACACACAGTTCTAAGCTCAAACACCAGATGAATAGGTAACTTACAGAGATTTTGAGGAACCATGTGTGCTTCAACTTCAGGACCCAGGGTCTAAATTTAGTTCAGGGGTAGATAATCTCCCCCCTAAAAAGCCCCTGCTAGGGGGGTAGTACTTTTCTAAGGTCGCGGGGCTTTCGGGGGGCGGGGCCTGCAATGCTGAACGTGTCTGATTGGTAGATTAACCTCAGTGCTTTTATTCCTCCCTCCGTCCACAATAACATCACACACATCTGTGATTCTCTTGATTTCTCTTTCTTTCATTAGATTTTATTTGTTCTATCTTTTTTGTATGTGTGTGTACTTTTCAAAAGAAGAAGCTGTGATTCAATTTTTTTTTTTTAATGTTTCTTGCCAAAAAAAAATTCAAAATTTTTTTTTCATTTTTTTTTTCTTCAAGATTTTAATTTTTCAAAAAAAAAAAATTCAATTTTTTTTTCAAAAGAAAAAAAAAAATCTAATTATTTTTCCAAAGTTTTTGGGTCAAAATTTTCTTTTGTCAAATTTTTTTTGTCAATTTTTTTTTTTGTCAAATTTTTCCAAAAACCATTCACAGTCATCGTTTTTTCCATCTGTGATTCTCTTGATTTCTCTTTCTTTCATTAGTTTTTATTTGTTCTATCTTTTTTGTATGTGTGTGTACTTTTCAAAAGAAGAAGCTGTGATTCTCTTGATTTAGCAGCTTGTAACAGTAGTCTTCTCTCAGCCCACCGTGAATGCATCTCTCCTCGCGGTGTTATGGTTTTAAAAGTGACCCTGTAAACTGGAGACCTTCAGCTGAACGTGTCAGTGTTTGTGGAGTTTACACAGCTGTTGAAACACAGAGGGAGTTCCTGGGAATGCAAACTAGTTTAGTTTTTATTAAGATTTCAAAATATCCTCATCAGATATTTAATGATGGTCTAAAGACGTTTATGAGGGATGCATCCGGCTGAGAGTCTCCAGTTAACAGGGTCGCTGTTTAAACCAAAACACCGGCCGATCTCTGCCACGGCTTTTTGAGTTCAAAAGGATTTTAAAGCCGTGTTGAAACGTCTTTGCTACTCGCGCTTATCTCCTCTCACGTGTTGATTCAGTGAATCCATCTGTGATGAAATATAGCACCATCTAAAACAGGCTCCAGGTCAACTTTTTTGTCAAATTTTTTTTTTCAAAAATCTTTTTTTTACAAAACAAAAATTTCAAATTTTTTTGTTTAATTTTATTTTTCAAAAATGTTCTTTGTCAAAAAAATATTTTCAATTTTTTTTTTTCCAAAAATTTTTTTTTGCAAATTTTTTTTTCCAAAATGTTTTATTTTCAGATTTTTCCAAAACCATTCACAGTCATTTTTTTTCCATCTGTGATGAAATATAGCATCTAAAACAGCGCCAGCTGAGTCTCTTCATGCTAACAGGCTAACTGTTGTGTTGCTCATAATGATACCTGCCTGTCCGTCTGCTTCTATGGTGTCATCTGTGATGAATGGCATTCCTCTTTGTGTTACTGCCCTCTACTGGTCTGGTGGTGTAGTGCATTTACTTTTTATTTCCTCCATACGTCACTGGCCTGATTTACACAATCTACCCGGGACTTCAGCCCGCGGTCGAAACCCAGACAACAATGGGGGCACAGGAACCTTTTAGTTCAGGGTACAGTAGTCCTGAGGGCTAAAAGACCCCAGAACTCTTGGTCAAAATGCACCTTTAGAAAACTAAATTGAATGTGGAATAAGGAATGTGAGAGGACGGTATCGTTGAATCAAAGTGTGAAGCAGTGAGATCTGCAGGTTTAATAATCATTGCTTGACTTTACAGACTTGTTTAATGTGAAACAGTCAGAGCTGCAGCAGCTTACCTGCCAGCGCAGGTATCTGTAGTCCATGTGACCCACAAACAGAGACTTGGTGGTGAAAGCGTAGGGCTGGACATCCACATCTGCTCTGGTCACCTGATACGGACAAACATTCCCAACATATCGTTAGAGGACATCACAGACAAGGACTCTCAAACTCAGCCTTCACACAGCGCTCGATGAGGATTTAATCACCTTGTTGATGAAACTGGACTTGCCGACGTTGGGGTACCCACACAGAAGCAGGGTCCTGGTGTTGGGGTCGATGGACGGCAAACGGGAGAGATGCTGACGAACTGTTGAAGAGGTGGAGGACATGCTCTGGAGTTATTTCCACAGATTCAAAGACAGAAAAAGACGTGCTTGTGTTTAAAACAGTACATCTGAACTCAGATCCGTTACCTTGTTCCAGATACTCCAGACTGGACTTCTGTCGTTTCAGGATGGTGCACATCCGACCCAGAGCGGCTCTCTTCAGCTGTTTACACCGATACAGAGAATCTCCATACTTCATCAGTCTCACGTAGTCTTTGGCCACACTGAGGAGGTTCATAAAAAACATTCATGTTTCCTTCTTTGGTTCTTTAAACTGTCACAAACTTGTCTTTATTACTTACAAACTAACTACATTTACGCACATTTCCTGTCTCTCAATTATGGCAAAAATGCTCCAAATTATAAAAACATAAATATATAAATATATATATAAATTAAGCTGTCATATCAAGTACTAGTAGAAAGTAGTAGAAAGAAATCCTGGATCCTCCCTGATCCCGCTCTCTGAGTAAAATGTGCCGATGGGAAGTAAAGACGCTTTTCAACAGCAGAGACTTTTCCCAGGAATTGGAACCTTTTGAAGAACAGTGCGTGTGTCGATAGCAGGAACCAGGGTCCAAATTTAGTCCCAGGACAACTGAACTACTCCTTGAAAAGGAGAGGGAAGGAAGGAGGGATTGGACTTGAATATATCCTGTCGAAGCTGATGGTCTTTTAGTTTTAGGGGTTGGTACTTTCAGGAAATGATCTTGTTTGCATTAAAAACAGGACCTTCATTTACACACGACCACTAGCTGAGCAGAGAGCGGGGCAGCTGGGTTGAGGCACAAAATGGAGATTACCTAGGAGCAAATATTTCCCCTAGCTAGATACTAGATACTTTTGGTCTAGATGCACCTTAAAGGTGACATATCATGCAAAATTGACTTTTTAATGGTTCTTTACCTGAAATCTGTGTCCCTGTCTACAAACCCCCCGAGAATGAAAAGAATCCATTCTGCCCCTGTTCTGATTTCTCCACCTTTCTGTAAATGTGTGTGAAACCAGCCGTTTCAGACTTCCGTGTTTTTGTTACGTCACAACAATATCCGGTCTGTCACGGAGTCAGAGCTCGGAGCTTGTTCAGCCCATAGACTGTATAAAATAATACTGAACCCCTCCTCCGTTTTTCATTACCTGCACACACGTGTGCTAACAAGGAGCTTAGGAGGGAGGCATGCTAGTTGTAGGCTGTCTTAATAAACACAAAGGTCGGTTTTACTCCCCACGTCTGCAGATTTGAAGATCTAATGGATGATTTTTATTTATCATGGAAAAGTGCTAGCACTAGTTAGCATAGCCACATAGCTACATGTTCGTAGCTGTGTACCAAGACACACGTTGACATACTGACAAATAAAACAACAAGAAACACTAAATCTGTGACCAATGGTTCAGAAAGGTCCTGCTGCAGGCGCCTCTCCGTCAGGATCAGATTCTGGATCAGATTCAGAGGGTTGAAGTAACGTGATCTCTGAGCAGCCGTGTATATTCAGCCAACATGTAAACATTAGATCAACGTGCTAGAGAGCCGAGGCACATCCACTTCCTGAGGGGGCGTGGTCAGAGGGAAAACAGAGTGTTCTGAGGACTGCTGAAGAAGAGGGGTTTACAGGCAGACCAAAATCTGATTTCAAAGTGTTTTTTTGAGCATAAACTTTAAAGACATGTTTTGGGGACCTCTTAGACCAATATATATTGATGAAAAAAGCGTGATATGTCACCTTTAATACACCCCAAAATCCATCAATTAGCATTTGCTGTCAAAGTTTTCCAGTTCTTGGATCAGTCAGAGCAAGAAAAACTAAGAGAATCATCCCTGTAAATCAAACATGTTGCTGTTTGTTGTCATGTTCCTGCTGATGATGGTACAATAAATGTCATGGCCTTCTTATTGAAGCATCAAATTTCAAATCTTCATTAAATAAAGGTTTAAGATGATCGATACCATGATTAAATCTTCTGTTAAATACAAGTACCTGCAGAAAACATAAGATATATGTATACACGCAAAACCTAAATTAAATCTAAGGGCCATATGGACTCATGAAGCTCAGCTCTCCTGTGTAAGACCATCACATATTCCTAAAATAGAGCTCTGTGGTGAGTTTAAGACTCGCTCCGTCGATGTGAATCACCATAACTAAAACATTAAAACAAACTTACTTATCGATCAAGTTCTTGGCGATGTTGATCTGCCCCAAAGCCAGCTTATAATGATCTTTGTCGTACAGAACGTTCATCAGGTCAGCGTAGAACGGATGGATGTCCTGCAGGAAAACAACACATCATTCAACATGTCAAACATTATCCTCACTCTACAGGAAGGTTCTTTTTCTGAGCATGCTCACTTACGTCCAGCTTGGGGAAGTCGGTGAGGATCTGAGTGAGGCGGTCGTGGTAGTTCTGCTGGGTGAACTTCACCTTGCGCATGTAAAAATGGCGGATTCTGTGGATCTGGTAATGCTTGTGAACCACGGTGGGAGTCTTCCTTTGTGTTTTGGATAAAGTGATGTCGATGAAATCCTGCAGAGAGGGAACAAACGGGTGTTAAAGACGGGGACAGTGACGACGGTTTGACTCACTTTTCTGTCTTCCCTTTTCAGGATTTGTAGTGTTTGTTTAAAAAAGTTAAAAATACATTCTTATAATGTCTGTGACTCTTTTCATGTTTTTTTTAATGTCTCGTGTGAACATTTTGATTTAATTTGTTGTTAAAATGAGCTGTGGTTAATCTAGCATACAAGTGACACACATAAAGCGTACAGTGACTTGACTTCCACGCTGACTGCCAAATAAGGACAGCGCAGAAACAAAACACTCCTCTGCTGTTTCCATTTATTTCCTTTTTTTAAATAATCCAAAATAAATTGGAATAACATATAAAAAAAAAAACTAAAGAAATGTTTAATATATATAGATATATATGTTTAATAACAATCAACAGTATATTGGAATAACTTAAAATAACTAAAGACAAATTAAAAAATAAATATATAATACAAAATAAATGGAATCAAAGAAAATAAACTAAAGACACATTTAAATATATATAATAATAGAAAATAGCTTGGAATAAAGTTACTAAAACTAACTAAAGACACATTTATAAAAAATACATATAAATATAAAAAAAAAATTGGATTAAAATTTGAAAAACTAACTTGAGACAAATAAGAATAAATACAAAAATATATAATTATCAAAATAAATTGGAATAAATATAAAATACTAACTCAAGACATTTTTTTAATTAATGAATATATATTAAAAAATAAACTCCTCTGGGTGCGCTGGTTGACAGCAGTATCCTCACTCTGACATCTCTCCCTAAGCATGTTCACTGCATGTGTGTGCATTTGTATGTATATACCAAAAAAAAACAACTGTATGTGTAGCATGTCCAAAATAGCATGAGTGAAAAAATTGAATTTCCCCCTAGGGATCAATAAAGTACCTTTCTTTTCTTTTTCTAAATTGGAATTAAATAAAATTAAGAAGTAACTAAAGACACATTTCTACAAAAAAATACAAAAAATGAAATAATCCAAATAAATTGGAATAAACTAACTAAAGCAATATAATACATACATATATATATATATATATATATATATATATATATATATATATATATATATATACATACATATATATATATATATATACATACAACAATCAAAAATAAATGGGAATAAAATATAAAAACTAAATAAAGACACATTTTAAAAAATGACAAAAATATAGTGATCAAAAATAAATTGGAATACAATTTTAAAAAATGAACTAATAAAAAATTAAAATAAAAAAAATAAAATATATATGACTGCATAAATTGCAATAAAATAAAAAAAACTAAATAAAGACAAATACAATATATCTTTTTTTAGATTTTGTATTAATATGAGAGAAGCTCTATCATATAGAATACAGATGCTCTAAACATGAAGGACTCTTCAGCTGTGAGGTTTTTAAATGGAGTTTGGTGTGGAACAGCTCGGGGCTGATGTAAACTGTGACAGCAGTCAGACTGAACAGCAGGTTGTTTCTTTATTTTCCCTTCCTCTGTTTGATATCATGTTATCAATAATCACATAATAATAATAATAATAATAATAATAACACCTTAATATAAAAACACTGCTCTGTCTCTGTACAGCAGCTCAGCACGTGTGGTTTTCTGTCCCTCAGAGTTCCTCCATGTTTTTATCTCTTCTTCTTCCTCCCTGATCTTCAGGTCGACACTCTCAGGAACAACAGTCCTTTAAAACCCTGCTGGAGTTAAACTGGTCTTACCTTCGCGGTGGGAACCACCATAATCTTCTTAAAGTTGTAAAGAGCCATTTTGTCGACACACGTTGTGGTCGTCAGACGACTCGGGAAAGGAGAGCTCCACGTTCCGTTACCACCGGAAGAGACTCTGATGAGACCTCAGCGAGTTTACCCCACAGCGCCCCCTGCCGGCCGGATACAGACAGAGCAGCAACAAAACACCACACGACTGTTCCTGTTTTTCTTTTTTATATATTATCAAAAATAAATTGAAATAAAAAGGAATAAAATAATTAAAGAAAAAAAAAAAAAATAGATACAATAATTATTTATTAATCAAGATTCCACATTCAAACAACACAGCAGCACAATCAAAGATAGTAAATACAATAAAGACAATGGAAATATTTATTTTAAAAACAAATGAACTTTATTTATAATAATAGATAAATAAATAAATAAATAAAAACATGAATACTAGAATAAATACACCAGATTCACCTACCAGCTTTGTATTTCTTAGGATGCATGAAATGTAATTAACTAACAAGGATACAGTATATAGTTGTATTTTCCTTTTTTCTTCTTTGAAAAAAAACCAATTTGTGTTTATTTGTTTATTTTCACTATCCTTATTTGTTGCAAATAGATAATTGACTAGAGGCAGCCCTATTCAATTAGCGGCCTGCGGGCAACATGCGGCCCGAAAGCAACCCCTGAGTGATTTCGAGTGACTTGGGTCCGGCAAGAAAAACATCTTTTACTAACACTGACAACTGCTGCTCTTTTATTTTGTTTATGCCCTTTTGGATGTGGCAATATGTTAATAAACATCCAGCTTGTTTGTTATCTTCTCTATTTGTTTTTCTTTTTAAAGGTTAACTTTTCTCACTGTCTGCTAAAAATGTCCGGCCCAGCTCATGTCCTTAGTCTGAAAATCCAACCGGACCAAATATCTAATTGAATAGCCCTGGACTAAAGCATCATTTTATTTGACCCTTTTCTTTTCCTCTGACTTGTTTGTTTATTTTTGTTTATTAATTTCTCATTCTTTCCTGCTTGTTGATTGAAACAGACCCATTTTTTTCTGTATTGTGTGTATATGTCTATTTCATCCTTTGTAAATTGGCATTGCACCTCCCAGCCACCATACCTCTTCCATTCTGGTAAACACTTGAAATTTCGCACTAGCTCTGCTATTGCGATATCCAGTTTGAACAGGAAATGATAAATGACTGATGGCGGACAGACTTGGGTTTAGCCAATCACAAACAAGTACCATGGTCCTACCCTTTCCTGTTCCGTGATCTGAAATTTATTTTTGTTCTGTGAAATTTATTTTTGTTCTGTGAAATTTATTTTTGTTCTGTGAAATTTATTTTTGTTCTGTGAAATTTATTTTTGTTTCTGTGAAATTTATTTTTGTTCTGTGAAATTTATTTTTGTTCTGTGAAATTTATTTTTGTTTCTGTGAAAAATCATTTTTGTTCTGTGAAATGTATTTTTGTTCTATGAAGTTTGTTTTTGTTCTGTGAAATTTATTTTTGTTCTGTGAGATTTTTTTTCCTTCTGTATATATTCTGTAAATATATTTTGGGCTTTTGAAATATTGATTACTATTGGCCTTCAGGGCCACCGTACAAAGCTGCACCCTGTATACTTTTGCTGATTTTGTCCTGAACCTGTAGACAAAAAATAACAATCTGCTTTTGAAATGTAAGATGTACAATTCAGACTGAAAAGCTGGTGTGGAGAAAGTACAGCAAGATTGTTTTTAGACAACAGATGTGATTCATGGCACTCAGGGAGAAAATATTCAGCTCCTCTGTTTATTTCTTGTTAATATAATTTATATATTTGTATTATTTTTTTATAGGTTTTGTTTTAAACATATTCCAGCTTCATCACAGTCAGATTCATCCTTTAAACCTGTGACAAAGAGCATCTTTAAAGAGGTTATTTTGGATTGTTGTGTTCTACGTAAGAACGCCTCCCAACCCGGAAACGACTCCACTCCATATTTGTTGTGATCCGCGCTGATAAATCAAACAGCCAATCAGAGGCTCCCTGAGTCTCCAGAGCACGCCCACTCCCGCCGATCACGAGTGGGTCCGCGTGCGCCCACAGCTGGTCTCGACCAATCAGGGCGGCCCGCTGTGAGCGCGAGGGAGGAGGAGCAGTGAAAGGGGCGGGACTTCGGGCTCTGTGTGACAGCTTCGGGTTCATTGCTGCACCAGAGAGGGGCAGAAAACGAAGAGCTCTCACTCTGAGAGCCTGGCAGAGGCTCATTTAGAATACAATGACGTTTAAATACATCCCAAAAAATATTAAACCCTTAAACAAATATTAAATAACTATTGGTTTCAAACAACTGTTAGAAAAAATTTACCTAATGTACTTTTTTATTCTAATATTTGGACTCATTTCATCGCTCTTATTTTATTGTGACTTCCTGTCTCTCCATGTGTATAATAATAATAATAACAATAATATAAATGATAATCTTTCTTTTAGGTGATCCTATGGAGCCCCTGTAGTCCCAAAATATTTTTTTGTTAATATTGTGAGCACAAGTAAATAACTATTGCACATAAAAGAAATATCTAATGGGAACAGGATATTATCTTGTGCACACAAATCATAACTTGTTCCCATAATATAATCATCTGTTCAACACATGATAATTATCTTGAACACACTATATGATTATCTTCAGGGAACCACTTGATTGCGCAAGATAATAACATTGTACACACAAGATACTTATGTTTATTTGCACAATATAGTTATCTTTTGCTCACAAGATAATCATTTATTCCAACATAACAATCATCTCTTCACACAATATAATTATCTTGCAAGGATAATATAGTAATCTTGAAGGAACGAGCAGTTAACCTGCGCCCACTGTAATATGTTCTGATCCCACAAGATCATTTCATTTTGTGCACAAGATGATCACATTGTGGGAACAAGTCACTTATGTTTATTTGCACAATATAGTTACCTTCTGCGCGCAAGATAATAACATGTTTCAACAAGATACATTTACTTTTGCACATTTATTAACTTGTCATAGCAGGAGGATTATCTTATGTTAAAGTGTAAATTATCTTATTTGCACAATATAATTATCTTGTGCCCACAGTAATCAAGTCTTGCTGGAACAATTTATTATCCTGTGTGCACAATATATTCACATTGTGTAAATAAGATAAGTAAATTGTTCCCACATTACAAACTTATCTGCACAATATAATTACAGTTGTGCTCATACGTTTACATACCAAATTTTTTGATTTTTTTGGCCATTTTTCAGAGAATATGAATGATAAGGGAAAAACTTTTTTTTTCCACTCAGAGTTAGCGGTTGGGTGAAGCAAAATTTTGATCAAACAACTGTGTTTACTCTTTTTATATAATAAGGACAACAGATACTACCAAAGAAACCATAAATTCTGCCAGGGTATGTAAACTTATGAGCCAAACTGTATCTTGAGCGCACAAGATAATAACTTGATCCAGAACGATACATTTATATTTGGAGCATTTATTATCTTTTGAGCGCAAGATTATTATCTTGTGTTGAAGTGTTAATGATCTTGTTCGCACAATATAGTTATATTGTGCGAACTACATAATAACTTATTCCATCAAGATGAATTAATAGCTGGTAAAAGTTATTATCTTGTGCGCACAAAATAATATCTTATGTTAAAGTGTTAATTATCTTGTTTGCACAATGTAATTATCTTACGTACACAGATAATAACTTGTGCACACAAGATAACTTGTTTCAACTAGATTACATTTCTTCTTGGCACATTTATTCTCTTTTGAGCGCAAGATTATTATCTTGTGATGAAGTGTTAACTATCTTGCACAATAGAATTATTCTTGTGGGAACAAGATAATAACTTGTGCCAACAATAAACACATCTTGCTGGAACAATTTATTATCCTGTGTGCACAATCAAATCATCTTGTGTTCACATGTTGATAACTTAACAAGGAAATGGTATTCTGCACACAGGATGATTGCATTATGGGAACAAGTTACTTATATTATTCACAAAAAATAGTTATCTTGTGCACGCAAGATAATTACTCTTCCAGAAAGATACATTTATTGTGGTTGAATTTATCATCTTAGCTGCACATTTATCTTGTGGGAACAGATTATTGACAGCACAAGATAATATTTGTGTTCTCAAAGTCAATATCTTGTGCCACAAGAAATTAGTTTGATCCCACAAAGAAATTACATTGTGCGCAAAGGATGAGCGCATTGTGGGAACAAGTTCCTTATCTTATTTGCACAATATAATTATCTTGTGTGCGCAAGATAATAACTAGTTCCAGGAAGATGCATTTATTGTTGGCACATTTATTATCTTGTGAGCACAAGATTATTGTCTTGATGGTGAGGTGTTAATTATCTTGTTTGCACAATACAATTATCTTGTGCACACAAGGTAATAACTTGTTCCAGCAAGATGAATTCATTGCGTGCATATTTACCTTGTTAGCGGAGATTATTCACTTTTAAGCACAAGATAATATTTGTTCTCACAAGTTAATATAAAAACCTAATTACTGGGGAAACACGAAGGTTGAAATGTAGCAGCTTTAGCATTGTATGTAAAGAACCCCTGATATGGAATGAGCTCGACAATGGGTTTAAGAATTGGGATTGTCTGTTGTGTGATTGTTGTCTGTTAGTATGTTGTTATTGTATCTGAACTGAACTGACCACAACACAATTCAAACAAGCTTGCACTACTCATTATTTATAGTTAATTATCTATCTTTTTATTATTATAAATATAACCTGTGATTTTTTTATCTTTTATATCTGCATGCTGTTTTTTCTGTCCTTTGGTGTTACTTGGCTGCTGGAATCTGAATTTCCTGAGGGAACGTTCCCAAAGGATTAATAAAGTTTCTATATCTATCTATCTATCTATCTATCTATCTATCTATCTATCTATCTATCTATCTATCTATCTATCTATCTATCTATCTATCTGTTACCACTTTATTTGTGGGGAATTTGACCCCGTTAGAAACTTTAAATGGCTTCCTTGGTGTCACCCCTTTCCACATGTCCTTTGGTGTTACCTGGCTGCTGGAATCTGAATTTCCTGAGGGAACCTTCCCAAAGGATTAATACAATTTCTATCTATCTATCTATCTATCTATCTATCTATCTATCTATCTATCTATCTATCTATCTATCTATCTATCTATCTATCTATCTATCTATCTATTCCCACTTTATTTGTGGGAAATTGGGCCCCCAGTTAAAAACTTTAAATGGCTTCCTTGGTTTCACCCCTTTCCACACATCCAACCACTGTGAAAATGTTTACTGAATATATATAGAAGTAGATTTGTGATGATGTGTGTGAATAAACTAAACTAATAAGATATTAACTTGTTACTTGAAGATAGTCTCTTGTGAGAAAGTCAATATCTTGTGTGCACAAGATAATTCTTTCCCATACTTTTGTTGTTGTTTTTGTTGTTGTGTGCAATTAAATATTTTGTTTGCACAATATTAACTATATGTTGTGATGCATGTATGTAGTTTCCCTGTGTTCTCTGTGTTCATCATGAAAGGCAGAAACAGTCTGTGTTTTTGCTGCGCGGCGCATCAGCTGTGTTGTTGAGGATCTTCGAGCTGCACAGAAAGGGAAACTTCTCATTCCTCCTCTCGCTCCTCTTTAGCCCTAACGACTGTTTGATCGATCGGACGGCTGGAGACGTTTCTCCCTCGCTTTCAGGGTTCCTCCGTGGCTTGTCTTTGACTCCCCCTCCCGTAGAGCCTGCAGGTGATCGTGAGGAATCTGCTTCGCGTGAGATTTCCAGATTCATCGAGCCCGACTGCACAAAGTTGATCTGCGAGCTAGCTAGCTGTAGCTAACTCTGAGCTAGCTTCCTCGCTACCTAGCTTGCAGTGCTGGTCGGGGGAGGGAGTCCATCTTCAGACCGCTCTGGGGGCGTTGGTTTTCTGTCACTACATTGAAGCTGGTTGTTGCTTCTCCACCTGTAGTCTGAAGAGTACCTGCGGTGAGTCTTTGAGGCCGCTTCTTCCTTAGCTAGCGTGCTCGACACAGGCTGCTAGCTAACACTCTGCGTATTTAGCCTGGAAGCCAGATCAAGGCCTCAGTCCAGAACCAGCAGCAGCTGCCTCCACCACCACAGGATTCGCATTGCCGTGCAGTGAGACTTGACAGGTGAGTGGGAGACTGTTTGCAGGTTTATTGATTGTCAAAGTGGACTACAAACACTCAGAGATACACTGCCTCGACATGTCAGGGTTAGTTAGCTTGCTGGCTAACTGAATATGAGCTTTTGGGGGGGGGTGGGGGGTGGGTTGGGGAGGTCGCCATCTTTCATTGGATGCTGCTGCAAGCTAGCGGACCAGACATGGCTGCTACTTTCTGGTCCAGGACTTCAGGGGCGCGTCCAGAGGGGTGGCCCAGGGGGTGGCACGGGCCCCCCTTCTGAAATTTGATTGGTTAACCCTTGTGCCAATCAAATGCCTGTATTATGATTGGTTGTTTCTGTCTTTAGAGGCGGGGCTTGTGTTAAAATAACTGTTTGGATTGTGTTGCAGCCGTTTCAATCAAGCGGCAACCTTTGGACTTAAAATATGAAGTTCATGCAGAAGTGTTATAAACTGCAATTCATAGAGATCCACTTGAGGCTGGCTGCAGAAACACAGGAAACCCATAGACTGCATAGATAATGGACGTAGTATCCGTGACGTCACCCATCTGTTTCTGAAGAGCTGTTTTGAGGCCAATCATCGGCAACAGCCATATTGCTGCTGTTGAGCAAGTGCGACGTAAAGAGGCGGGCTTTGAGCCTCCTCACCAACAGCTACAGTGTTCCCGCCCGTCAATCAAGTCAGCTGTGCCTCTCATTGGAAGACTCGTAATCTCAATATCTTTGAAATTACGGTGTTGTGAAAAAATTCACCCCCTGTCGATGTGTGTGCCGATAGAGAAATGAGCTATCCAGACTACACTCGTCTTTTGTACCAGGCTGTAAACATGTTTATTTCTGCTCTAAAGATCCTCTTTTTTGAATGGGTGTGTATGTGGTATCTGGTACTTCTGGAGCCAGCCTTAAGCGGATCCTCCATGTATTGCAGTTCATAACACTTCCGCATGGGCTTCATTGTTTGAGACTGGAGGTTGCCTCTTGGTGCTGATAGAGAGATGAGCTATCCAGACTACACTCGTCTTTTGTACCAGGCTGTAAACATGTTTACTTCTGCTGTAAAGATCGTCTTCTTTGAATGGGTGTGTATGTGGTATCTGGTACTTCTGGAGCCAGCCTCAAGTGGATGAACTGCAGTTTTTAGCACTTCAGCATTGGACTCATATTTTTAGATCGGAAGTTGCCACTTGCGGAAACCACTTACACACCAATTCAAAGAAGACGATCTTTAAGATAAGATAAGATACTCCTTTATTCGTCCCACAACGGGGAAATTCATGGAGTTACAGCAGTGTACAGTACAAGAATTTCAACAAGAATATATATAAAAAAAATGTCCATCAGAGACGACAGCTTGGCCATAATTCTCCTGTCAGCCACCACCTCCACAGGGTCCAGGACTGCATTAATAAACATGTTTACAGCCTGGTTCAAAAAACGGCTTGGCTCTATGAAGCTAATCTCTCTATCGGCACACACTGTACGGGGGGTGAATTATTTTCTAACGTGACGGTTCAGAAGATATTAAGATTACGAGTCTTTGCCCAAATAAGGACATGACTGACTTGACTCCCAGATGGGAACACATAGCTGTTGGCTAGGAGGCTCAAGCCCCGCCTCTTTACGTCACACTCTGCCTGGTTGAGTTCAGCATTTCCAATATGGCTGCCGCCAATGATTGGCTTCAAAACAGCGTTCAGGAACAGATGGGTGATGTCACAGATACTACGTCCATATTTCATACAGTCTATGGTTGCAGCTAGGGGTGTAATGATTCTCTTTAACAATGATTTGATTCGTATCTTGATTCGTGGTTGCCGAACTGATTAAAGGACGGTATTGGTTCATTTAGAACGATATGATCTGAAATGATTCAGTAACTTTTCAGCCAAAAATTCAACCAGTGTGACTGTGACATAAATCCTGTGATACTGGACAGTCCTAGACTCCTGTTGTTTCTTGTAAGAGAATCAGGTATAAACTAATGATGGATATAAACGTTGTGTGAAATCCCATGGCGCCTTAGTCGCTGGTTGGATAGATTTGTGGTGTTGCCGTGGTAATTTAGAAGTTATTTAGAACATCTCCGTCTTTGCAAACGCCAAAATGTTTCCACACGCTGGACCGCAATGGTGGCTTGATAATTTCTCGCTCCCCGTCTACATGTAGTTCTGGGGTAATTAATCTCCCCCTGAAAAGCCCTTGCTAGGAGGGTAGTTATTTCCAAAGGTCCAGGAACTTTTGGGGGCGAGGCCTGCAATGCTTCTGATGAGCAGAGGAACCACAGTGATACCCCGGTCAATCTCAGCCATGGTTTTTAGAGTCCTTCCTCTTGCTTTAAGTCGAGCGTGTCAGACGCTTTGAATCCTCCATGTCTCCAGAGCTCGTCTCCTTGTAACTGTTGATGATCGATCAAAAACAGCACGAGAGGAATCTCCTTCATGCTAACTAGCTAACTAGCTAGCTGCAGTGTTACACGGAAAAGGTGCCTTTCAACCGCAACAGCTTCCCCCAGGAACTAGAGACCTTATCAGCAAGAACTAGGGAATAACTTTAGTTCCAGCGTTGTTAATCTCCCTTTTGAAAAGTTCCTGCTCTGGGGTAGTTCTTCCCAAAGGTCCATGAACATTGGGGGCGTGGCTTACAATGCTTAATGTGTTTTTATTTCCCCCACCGTCCACAATAACATCACACACACCTGTGATTCACTTGGTTTAATAACTCCTGAACATTGGTCTTCTCTGAGCCTGATAGTGTGAATGTGTCTCTATCAGCTCCCGGTGTTACAGTCTGAAGAGTGACCCTGTAAACTGGAGACCTTCAGCTGAACGTGTCAGTGTTTGTGGAGTTTACACAGCGGTTGAAACACAGAAGTAGTCCTTTTTATTCAAATGTCCAAATATCCTCATCAAATATTTAATGATAGTCTAAAGACGTTTATAAGGGATGCATCCGGCTGAGAGTCTCCAGTTAATAGGGTCGCCGTTTAACCTGGAACACTGGTCGATCTTTGACATGGCTTTAAAATTACTGTAAGTCGAGCGTTTCAGTTGTGTTAAACACTCGCACTCATCTCCTTTCAAGTGCACAACAAATCTCGATCAAAACAGCACAAGAGTAATCTCCTTCATGCTAACAGGCTAACTTGGACACCCACCTGTGTCTCTCCTTCTATGACGTCACGTTTGTTGTACGGCCTTCGTCTTTGTCGTTCTACCATCCCTCAACATTACTGTTATTTATTCTCCATACGTCACCGGCCTGATTGTCATAATCTCAACAGGACGTCATGCTCTTTAAATTTAGTTTATTGACGTACTTAATATCATTATCGTCATTATCAGGATTTATTTACACAAATTACAAAACAATTACGAGCCAGGTCAATGAACTGTTAACATTTTTTAATACTGTCATCCCTAAATGTCGGTCGTATGTTGTCTAACCCATAGTGCATCCACCCACCACTGCCTGGACATACTGCCATGATGCTATAAAGCTCTACTACCTGGATGTAAACGAGCACAGGAGGCAGATTTTAGCAGGCACTAATGGCGTCTGTATCGATCTTTATGTTAGTGTGTCTGTGGCGCGGCGGGGCGTGTGTTTACATTTTACAGCCATGCTCAGCCTCTGGAAATATGAATACGAAATAGAAGCGACCGTCGCTAATGATTTCTTCTTCTTTTGCTATTTAATGCAGTTAGCATTCTTCTTCTTCTGTTTGCTAATGCGGTTAGAAAACAGTTTAAAGACGCTCTGTAGCCACCGTCTGACGGGAATAGTGAACTACAACCAAGCACCGGTAAAAACGATGAAGAAATGTAGTTTTAAAATGAGAAAATATTCAAAGTAACTCAGAAGTGAACGAATATTTGAATATTCTAAAATCATATCCCATCCCTCATGAAGTGGCTCTTCCACGGACTCGAGCAGGTGGAAAAACAAACTGTTCTGGAGACAAAGAGGATTCAAAGTGTCTGACATGCTCGACGTACAGCAAGAGGACGGACTCTAAAAGCCATGGCTTGCAAGTTGAACCAGCTCCAAACCAGTGTGAGCACCAGTCTGGAACTACAACCAGGTTCACGTTGGAATAGGGGTAAAGGAAGACCAAAGGCTGGTGGTGCTAGCTCTGCTAACTGTAGCCATGGTTTTCCCCAGACTCTGTGATCCCCGTGTTCAGCCGCGTTGGATACATTGTGTGAGTGTTTTCTTGTCTTTAGCTGTCAAAATGTAAACTTGTGTTAAAGTGGAGAGGAGATGTGACAACACATCGCTTCAATTCTTGAAGCTTCAAATTTGTGCATCAAAAAATGTAAACAAACTCCCGCACTCTGTTGACCCATTTAAGAAAGGTGTGTTTATGTTGCATTTTAAGAGTCTTCTTTTTGAGAAGTAGAGGGATACAGATTTTAAGATTTATGATTAACCCTTTTCTGTGTTTAAGTTAGATAAGTAGAAACAGGAATCAAACATCAGTAGGAGACTCTAATGTGAGATGGAGGAGACGTGAGTAATGCAGACAGAGTACACACACTCCTTCATGAGTCAGTGCACCGGTCGGGCCACCCTGTTCAGAGAGTCTGGACACACCCCTGGCACTTGTCACCTTTACCGCCGCCGCGGCATAAATAGAATTCACCGTCTTCACCTCTTACCCAAACTCAGCTCGCACTTTGCCCCCATGAATCCTCTCCATGTAACCGTGCCGGGGGGGACGGAGGAGTGCCTCTGCGCGTGGCCCTCGGCATGGCGTGACATGTGAGCTGCAGTCTTTCCCGGCTGTGTCAGCTGCTGAATGCACCTGCATTGCGTCTGTAGTGTAAGTTTCAGTGTTTGACTACGAGAGTTGATCCAGACGACAGCGTGCGAAGCGTGCAGCTTCCTGATCTGTGTGTGTCCTGACTGCTTCAAGTGATAAGGGCAGAGCTGAAATTCCAGTTTGACCTGCGGGTAAAGTAGATGCTGATGATCCCAGACGTGAAGGCGGGGCTTCAAGAAACACTTGATTTTTCTGTTTGTGTTTATGCATGGTCTGTTAAAGAAGTGACGAGAACTACAGACAGTCACAGACAGACCTGTGATAACATAAAATGAATAATAATAAAAATTGAAAAAATAAATAAAATGAAATAAATAAATAGAAAACACGTGAAGAAAAAAAAATGTTGAAAGAGAGAAAAATTTAAATTAAATAAATAAAATAAAATAACAGCATTAAAAAAAAAATATATTTTACCTGTATTTCTTAAAATATATTAACAAAGACGAGAAAAAACAAAGACAATCAAACATTTGTGATGAAATAAATTAACTTTAAATAATAAAGATGCAATGAATTGAATTATTAGAATAAACATAAGTAAATAGAAAACATGCAAAGAAAAAAATAAAAAAGAATTTGAATAAAATAACACTTACAGAATTTTCTTTATCATTTTATTTGGTATTTTTAAATTGTATTAAGACTGATCAAAGACAATCAAACGAGGGCTCTGACATGTGTGATAAATTATAATTATTAATTAAAATGGAATTAATAAAAAAAAGATAAATAAATTGAAATCACATGAAGAAAAATGAAGTTGAACAATGATTTAAAGTAAAATAAATAAAATAAATAAGTTACATTAATTTTTTTTTTTTTATAGAAAAATAATTTAAAATAAAATAAATTCAATAAACTAACAGCATTTTCTTTTTTAATTTTTATCTTATTTTGTAACTTTTAATATATTAACAATACAAAACAAATACAAACAAGGGCTCCGACATGTGTGATGAAATAAAATAAATAAATACAATTAATTAAAATAATAAATTTAATAATATAAAAATGAATGAATAAAATTTAGTTGAAAAATGAAAAGAGAAAAATAAATGAATAAATTATATTATACATTTTTTGTTTTTGTTTTTTAAATTATTTTATTTGTAACTTTTTAAATAAATTAATTACACAAAACAAAGATAATCAGGCGTGATGAAATAAAATTATGAAAATAATAAAAAAGAAATTAATTGAATGAATAAAATAAACAGATAATAAAATCATGTGAAGAAAAATACAGTTGAAAAATGTATTTAGAATAAAATAAATGAGAGAAAAATAAATAAATTCAATCAATAGATAAATAAAATAACCTAACACCGTTGGTTTGCTGTTGCTCTCTTTTGTCGCAGGAAATGAGGTGAATACTTCACATCTGCACGCCGGCGTTGGCCTTTAATTGTGCTAACTCTGCAATAAAACACAGTGGTCTCATTTTTCTCTGCTTCCAGAAACTGTGATACATGTTTTTATCATGCATACAGGGATGTGAACAACCGTCATCCCCGGTGTGATGAACACCAGGATACTGTCTGTGGTGCAGCAGGCTGTTTGAATGAAGAGAGGGGACATGTAGAGAAGCCCAGGGAGAGTTAAAGGGTTGAACATCCAACAGAGTAACATTTGGGTCTTAAATCACCTCTTGTGATCATGCAGGGTGGAAAGGAGGCAGTGTAGGAAGCAGAACCAGGAGGGAGGACGCAGGAAAGCGTGTGTTTTGGTTCAGGCCTTGTCTAGACGTTGTGATTGACTCACTGCATCAGCAGAGGAGAGGACATGCGCTGTGACCAGGGTCAGCCTTTTTATGGCCTGCATCGAGGCAGACGTTGAAGGGAGTGTTGTGATTACTCTCTGCCCTGTAGAGCAGAAACATACAAACACTCAGTACAGTTGAAGTCTCAAAAGTTCCATCATGGAGTGTATTATCTCTGCAGTATATGTTTGCTAAATGACGCTGTAGTGACACTTGTGGAATAATATCTAACAGATGTATGTACGCTCGTGGTTGAAAATGGTTACACATGAGTGCCTACGTCATCAAAAAGGTGCGTGCGCATTTTGGCAACAGAAGCGCCGCTCATAGTTAGCAAGCTTTAAACGCTGAATTAAAACTGTTGGCAGCATCAAAGCTTCCAGTTGTTCTGTGGTCGGTCGTCAGAATCGATACTCCACCACGGACTCGAGCTCTCCAGAATTCGGACAGGATTACGACCGTTTACGAACAACCAGTGTTTTGGTGATAAGAGTGACCATGCTAACTGGTGACGTTCGAAACATAAGACATGAAAAGAGTCCTCGTGAAAGCATCATAGTTTATGTTTTATTGTAATATAAAAATAAACAGATATGTGTTTAAGTAAAAACTAAAAGCACTTGTGAGAGGCGCACTCGGCTGACAGTCACCAGTTAACAGGGTCACACTTTTCACTGAAACACCAGCGGCGTCTGTAGCTACGAGCTGTTAAATCTCTTCTTTATCCGACCTCGGTTCATCAGGTCTGACTGTAGTTAAATAATATTAACTGACAGACATCTGAATCCAGTTTTCAACGTGAAAAAGTTGATTTTACGACAATTAAGACTCAATATGGAGAGGTAAATAATACGTCAAAGTTTTAATATCGGTGCACTTTGCTGTCTGGACTCAGGTTTCTGGCTCCTTTATTATGATCCAGGTCTCAGAGTTAGTGGTCTTGTGAGCTCTTTGGCGTTGGAGGGTCACTTATTTCTGGACACCAGTTTATGTTTTGATATTTGTTGAGTGGCGTTGCGTTGCGCAGCGTTGCGTGGCATTGTGTGGCATTGCGTGGCATGGGCGTTGCGTGGTGTTGTGTGGCGTTGCGTGGTGTGAGCTCGTCTTTGATGTGGAAGGGTCACTTATTTCTAGACACAAGTTTATGTCTTGATATTTGCTGAGTGGCATTGCGCAGCGTTACGCGGCGTCGGTGGCATTGTGTTGCATTGCGTGGCGTGGGCGTTGCGTGGTGTTGCGTGGTGTTGCGTTGCATAGTGTTGCATTGCGTGATGTTGCTGGGCAATGCGTTGCGTGGGCGTTGCGTGGTGTTGTGTTGCGTGGCGTTGCGTTGCATGGTGTTTTGTGGCGTTGCGTTGCGTGGTGTTGCGTTGCGTGGCGTTGTGTGGCGTTGTGTTGCTTTGCGTGGCGTTGCGTGGCGTTGCGTGGCGTTGTGTTGCGTGGCGTTGTGTTGCGTGGCGTTGTGTTGCGTGGCGTTGTGTTGCGTGGCGTTGTGTTGCATGGCGTTGTGTTGCGTGGCGTTGCGTTGTGTTGCGTGGTGTTCCGTGGTGTTGCGTGGCGTGGCTTGGCGTTGCGTGTCAGTATGTTGGAGATAAAGTCATATGGAGGCTGCGTCTGGTTAAACTGACATCTAACCTCTAAACCTGCAAGGAGGACTGAAGGCTGGTGGTGCTAGCTCTGCTATCTTTAGCCACGCTTTCGCAAATCAATTTGACATTTAACCGTCACATCGTTACATTCCTGATCTCTGCTCCTCCTCGTGTGTGTCGATGGTAGTGTCTCCATACCTGAGAGGACTTTTTGTCCTTTCAAAATAAATGCAGGTTTGTTGTTGAATCAGGAATTGAAGTAACCGAGGCGTTCGTCAAAATAAAAGCATCACAAAGAGCAGTGTCATGAGGGAATCTCCTCTCCAAAGCTTGATAATAAACTGGAGTACACCATTACAAAATCCTGGTTCCATTCCTGTGATGTGTTAGCTGGGATGTCGTTTACTCTGCTAACACAGGACGGCATGTTTATTGTTCACAAATCAAAACAAAGTGTCCAGGTTTAGCTTCCCGGCTAAGCGTAGAGAATGAATGAATGAATGACTCTGAGAAATCAAAGCACCTCTGACTCATGTTTATTTATGTTTCACTGCAGCTCGGTGTCACAGAGGTCCAGCGTAGATTTAAGTTGGCAAACAGGATTCAAGTCCACAAAAGTCCATCACACAACAGCTGTTTTGATAGCTGATGGAGAGCTGTGTTTAGCCTCGCTCATGGCAGCGGTATGACACACACACACATGCGCGTTGACTATAAGAGTGAGTATGTGGATCAAAGGTCGCCAGCTTTACAGCCATGCCATTCTTTTTCTGCTTTGTATGCAAACACGGCGAGGGCCCATGTCACAGACAGGCGCCCGATTGTTGGGGCGGATTATCACTGCTTTGCAAACGGCTCCAGCGGGACAGAAAAGAAGGTGTTTCCAGAGATGTTTGGAGTCGCTGGGGTCCTCCTCCCTTTTTATCTCTGTGAACGTGAAACACTGAGGTCAGGGTCAGGGGAAATGATCAGCTGGAGCCACTGTCACGACTCAATCTGCTGCCATGAAGGTTAAATCATGTTAATGACTGTGTGTGTGTGTGTGTGTGTGTGTGTGTGTGTGTGTGTGTGTGTGTGTGTGTGACTGTGTGTGTGTGTCATGTGAAGTGTTCTGTACTCCTCTTTACGGTGGCCCTAAAGGTCAACTTCCAAAACATTTTAGTAAAAGTTTAACAACTTTTCATAAAAACCAAAAAAAATCACAAAATGCAAAAAAACATTTAAAAGAATATAAAATATTTAATGGAACACATTTTATTATTGCAGAACCCAGACCCTTTGAAAAAGGAGACATGGAAAGTTTACTCTGAATTATATTCCTTCATTATCAGCTGTTCTGTGATTTCATTATACATTTTTTTTAATTTAAATAATTCAGAAAAAAGTGAAAATTTTACATTTCAAGCGAAAAACCATGAAAAGTTAACATTTAGCTCCAAAAGCGAAAAAGAATGAAAAAGTGAAAATTTTACATCTCAAGTAATAAAAAAACATGCAAATGTGAAAAATTTTCTCTCAAATCAAAATTAAAGAAGTTAAAATTTAAGTAAAAAAACATGAAAACATTAAAATGTTGCCTCCTAAGCGAAAAAAAAGGAAGTATGTACATCTCAAGTGAAAAAAACATGAAAAGTGAACATTTTGAAAACATTAAAATTTTGCACCCTAAGTGAAAAAAAAGGAAAACTGTACATCTCAAGTGAAAAACCATGAAAAAGTGAAAAAAATCATAAAACAGAAACATTTCCTAAAACAAAAAAATGCGCTTTAAGGATTTTTTTTTTTTTTTTAAGAAATAAATAAATGAATGAAATATAAATTTAGGGGGGCATTATTTTTGATATAGCAAACGTTTAAGTTTTTTTTTATGATTAATCAATAATTGATTGTTAATATTTCCAAAGATCAATCATGCATATACTTGAAATTTACATGCCTAGTGTCAAGAATAATGAATGCCTTTTTTGTGAACTCTTGAACTTTTTTTTCATCAAGGAAAATTACTGCTTTTTTTGTGAATTTCTTTAAAATTTTTAAAAACATTTTTGCATTTCTTTATATTTTTCTCTTTTGTTAATTTTTTTTATTTAATTTTAAATATTTTTCCATTAAATATTTTAGCATGTCAAGAAAAATGAATGTGTTCTGACATTTTTAAAAACAATTTTTAAGTATTTTTTCTCTTTTTAAGTGATGTTTTTGCCTTTTATAGCCTTTTTGGGGGGCGGGGCTGAGAGCTGGGGAAGACGTGCAGCAAATAGTCCAGGCCAGAAATCAAACCGTCCTTAAACCACTAGGCCAACGACACCCCAGTGAAATATTTCTGTATATTGTGACACATTTTTGTGTCTCATGAAAGATGGATCAAACTGTTTGTCCAGTTGACCTTCTGGGCCACCGTCTGTCCTACTGTGTCTCAGTGTATTAAACGCTGTTTTAAATTCTACTTCTTCAGTTGTTTTCTGTTCATTTATTAACATCTGGACCTTGTTCGGTGCTCAAACCACTCACACTCATTTGAAAACGTTCACTTTCTCAGTTCTGTGTTCTTTAAAGTTCACCGCTCCTCAACAGGCTCTCCCAGAGTAACTCTCGGACACTGCCCTCCCGCCTCTTCCACCGCACACGTGTCACAACTGATACCGCGCCGCAGTTATGTGATCAACAACCATTGGTGAATCTGACTTGTTTGTCCCTTCTGCCCCCCTGTAGCTTACTTGGTGACACAGAGACTTCTCCCTGAGGAGCCAAGAAGCAGACGGCTCATGACTTCTGACCAGGACACGAAAGTTGTAGCTGAACCACAGGTGCAGCAAGTACAAGAGGCAAAAGAGAACTCTCATTTGGTAAGTTTTACAAGCACACAGACACGTTTTCTGATTTTCCACACTAACTTCTTTTTATCTGGATACATGAGAGCCTTTAAAAAGCTCTCCTGACGTCTGTTTCTCTTCTTCTCAACCGAGTATTTAATCAAACATATGAAAAAACTTAGCAAGAAAGAAAAGGGGTGATGGTGCTCATGGGAAATGTAGTTTTCATCCCTGAAAAACACTACTGATTTCCTCCAAAGGGGGCGCCAGAATCAACACAACATGAAAACTCCTCACAGATTAAAAGGCCTGCAGATTTTCAGGAAGTTTCCTGAGCACTGTCCATGTGTTAGTTTCAGCCTGCTTCTGACTGGTGTTGATTTCTCTCACTGATTAGTTCAAATAAGGAAGTGCTTTGTAAAGAAACACGAGTTTAGTAACTTAATAATCCGTGACCTGTTTTTATCTCCCTGACGTCATCGCCCCGTGCCGTTTGTGTCGATCACATGCGTCACATTGGGTTCCTTATCGGAGCATGGAGGCATGAGCTGAAGCCACGGCGGTACATGTAGCAACCCCCCCTCTGATGTAGAGACCGGCTGATTGAAATGCATCTTTTGTGAAACACATCAGCAGTCATGTGGGAGCTGTTGGATCTGAACTGGGAGCCGTATGAGAGGCGTTAAAACTCCATTTACAGATGTTCTCCTGCAGTTGTTGTTGACGGTGTTGAGAGTATTGTATAATGTAAGCTGGGTAGGGATGTGGATCTCTCTTTCAGGATAATCTGATCCGATTCAAACCAAGGGATGATTCATTTCAATCTATAACGATTCAGTTTGGTTCAGTTTGATTCGGTTTGGTTCAGTTTGATTCAATTTGGTTCAGTTTGATTCTAATCAGTACAATTCGATTCAGGTGGTTCAGTTTGATTCAGTTTGATTCGGTTCAGTTTGATTCGGTTCAGTTTGATTCAGTTTGATTCAGTTTGATTCAGTTTGATTCAGTTTGATTCAGTTTGATTCAGTTTAGTTTGATTCAGTTTGATTCAGTTTAGTTTGATTCAGTTTGGTTCAGTTTGATTTAGTTTGATTCAGTTTGATTCAGTTTGATTCAGTTTAGTTTGATTCAGTTTGGTTCAGTTTGATTCAGTTTGATTCGGTTCAGTTTGATTCAGTTTGATTCGGTTCAGTTTGATTCAGTTTGATTCAGTTCAGTTTGATTCAGTTTGATTCAGTTTGATTTAGTTTGATTCGAATTGGGAGATTCAATTCAACTCCATTTGGTTCAGTTTGTTTCGTATCAGTACAATTCGATTTGATTCAGTTTGGATCAATTTGATTCAGTTTAGTTCAGTTTGATCTGGTTTGGTTCAGTTTGATGTGAATCGGTACGATTCGATTTGTCTCAGTCTGGTTCACTTTGATTCTATTTGGTTCAGTTTTATTCGAATCAGTACAATTCGATTCGATTCATTTCGATTCAGTTTGGATCAATTTGATTCAGTTTAGTTCAGTTTGATTAGGAGCAGTATGATTTGATTCAATTCAGTTTGATTCGGTTTAGTTCAGTTTGATTCAATTCCTTTTAGCTTGGTTTGTTTGGATTTGATTCAGTTTGATTTGATTTGATTAACTTGGATTCAGTTTTGTTCAGTTCTTCTATATCCGGTATGATTTGATTAGATTTGATTAGATTTGATTCAGTTTGATTAGATTTGGTTCAGTTTGATTAGATTTGATTAGATTTGATTAGATTTGATTCAGTTTGATTCAGTTTGATTAGATTTGATTCAGTTTGATTAGATTTGATTAGATTTGATTCAGTTTGATTCAGTTTGATTCAGTTTGATTAGATTTGATTCAGTTTGATTTGATTCGATTCCTTTGATTCGGTTTGGTTCAGTTTGATTCGGTTTAGTTCAGTTTGATTCAATTCCTTTTAGCTTGGTTTGTTTGGATTTGATTCAGTTTGATTTGATTTGATTAACTTGGATTCAGTTTTGTTCAGTTCTTTTATATCCGGTATGATTTGATTAGATTTGGTTTGGTTCAGTTCGACTCACTTTAGTTCAGTTAAATTTGATTTGGTTCGAGTCAAAGCTGGTTATTGAATCCCAGGTTATTTCTACCTTATTCAACTGAGAATGCAGTGGAGAGGATGTCTTTCAAAATAACATTGTGTTCATTACTTTACTAATAGACTAAGGACTAATGTTAAATCTTTGCTCTGAAGAACAGATGCTCACAAAGTTTTCTTATTCATAATTATCAGTATTATTTATTATAATTATTTGTATTTATTATTATTTATCATTAGTAATATTATTATTATTTATTATTATTGATAGCTCCCGTCTTCTGTTGACGCTGGTAGATCTATGAAGTTGGTGTAGTAGTATTTGGTAAAGTTTAGTCTGTCTGTCTATAGAGCAGCTGTAACTTTATGCAAAGTTCAAACACACGATGTGGTTCCTCCTGCTGTCTACAGCTAGACGTAGAATTAGCTCCAAACACTGCACTCTGTCTACACCCTTTATTAGAGTGTTTCCCTCTTAATGCACGGTTTGCTGCTCGGTTAATCACAGGTTCCCGTCACCCATCCAGTGAAGAGCAGGTCGCTCATTCAGATTTATTTCATTTAGACTGAGCCGGTCCACTCGCAGTGGAAACACGAAAAAACGGTTCTCACTTGAGCGCCTTCTCCGAACCGGCCCTGAAACTTCTTCGGTCGAAAAGGGGTACTTTAGATAACCTCACAAAGCAGAGTTGATAGCCTCACAGGGTATCACGGGGACTGGTATCAGGAAAGTGCAGGGATGTGTCTCCATGTTTCCCTGATGGGTCTCAATCACTCTCTTTAAATAAGGAAAGAACGAGCAGGAAATGGGAAGGAGTGAGCGGGTGGCCTCTGGCTAAAGAAAGAAAAGGCCCTGTTTCCTCCGTGCTCCGACATTAAGACACGGAAAGAGCCCGCTGTCTCTTTTTTCCACTGTCATTTCCACACGATCAAGATTGGAGTGAAGATTGGCAGCTCAAATGAAGGGGACGCCCCCCCCCCTCCTCCTCTCCTTTCCTTGGGTCCAGTGGGTTCATGCGTCAGGCTGAACGTCTCTGGGGAAAAAGTGGTCTGAAAATCTTGGATCCTGCCTCCAGGATGATAAAGTTCCTGGGCGAAGTCGAAAAAATCATATAACATTTTTATAGTAAAAAATAAAATGCACGAAACAGAAGTCGTAGCTGAGTCCAGAGGATGTTTTTAAACCAACATGCTGCCAACATCAAACACGTTTAAACTTGAGCAACACCTTTAAGGTCGATCTGCGTCCCTGCTTTCTACATCCTCAAATCAAACTGGGGCGATGGTGACACAAGCCATGTGGCACAACCAAACCCTCATGTTCTCCAGCTCATTCTTTATTCACACACACACAATCACACACACTCAGTGATACACCATATGCTTTGCACATATGTGATAGAAACAGACCAGGAATCGAACACGACCTATTTATAGCCCTGTGTGTTCAATGGAATCTGTTGCGCTCAAAAGCTGGAAAAGAAAGCAGCGCTCCGACCGTGATCAGATGCTCCTCTCATTCAGAAGTGGAGAGGCCGATCACAGGAGTATTAAAGCTTTGTTTGCTTTTTGAAAGCAGAGGTAATCAAAGCGTGAGGGCAGTAAACAAAAAGTCAGGCTTCAAGAAGAGAGTGTGTGCGGTGTTAAACTCGTGTTGGTGCTTTTAGAGCTGGGCGATAAATCGGATTTATTGATCAATTCAAATTTGTGGTTGAGGCTGATTTTTAAAAAATGAATGTCTAGACTTTCTCTTTATTTTTTCACACAAGCATCAGGGGAGTAACTTCCAAATTCCTCCAAATCTGTGTGCGGCCCGTCTCAGATCCGTCACAGCACCAGATCTGATAGGTTTCTATTCTAGTCAATGTGTTAACTTCCACTGGATCCGCTCCGTTGCGTTCCAGCTGTGTCTCTGATCCGGCAGGTTGGAGCCCTCCGGATCAGATACACAAGACTTCTATTTATGTTCACGTAAACCGAGTTTTAGGTCACTGAAAACAAAGGTTTTCAAAAATACCCTCCAAGGCCGAGATTTTCAAGAGCTCTGTTTTGTCGTTTTTTGTGGGGACTGGAAAAACAGACGTTTTGGGAAACACTGACGCACCTGTGGGTGGCAATTCTTGTTTATAGAAGTCCATCAGACGGCTGCAGCTCATACAGAATGCTGCTGCTCGAGTCCTAACAAGGACCAAAAAAGTAGACCACATTACTCCAGTTCTTAGATCTCTACACTGGCTTCCTGTCTGTCAGAGAATAGACTTTAAAATCCTGCTGATGGTTTATAAAGACCTGAATGGTTTAGGCCCAAAATACATTGCTGATCTGCTACTACTTTATGAACCACCTCGACCTCTGAGGTCATCAGGTACTGGTCTGCTTTCAGTTCCTAGAGTCAGAACGAAACATGGTGAAGCAGCGTTTAGTCATTATGCACCACATATCTGGAACACACTCCCTGAAAGCTGCAGGTCTGCTCCAACTCTCACCTCTTTTAAATCAAAGACTAAGACTTTTTTATTTGCCACTGCCTTCCTATCTTAGATTATTTTAACCCACTTTAAATTAAAATTTTAATGTAATTTTCAATATATTTCTAATTTTCCTTTTCTTTTCTGTTTTATTATATTTGTCATTTTAATTGTGTTCTTTTATGCCTGTCTGAATGTCTCCAATGCTTTTAATGTGTTAATGTAAAGCACATTGAGTTGCCCTCGTGTATGAAATGCGCTATACAAATAAAGCTGCCTTGCCTTGCCTTTATATGTTTTGCACATTTGCCAAGATGGTGGTCTACCAGTTTGTTTACGTCTGCTCGTTATTGCTACAGCCAAATTCCACCAGATCCCGGTTCAGTCATGGCACCACATCTGATAGGTTTCTATTCTAGTCAATGTGTTAACTTCCACTGGATCAGCTCCGTTGCATTCCGGGTGCGTCTCTGATCCGGCAGGTCTGAGTCCTCCAGATCAGAGACTTCTATTTTTGCCGGATGCCGGAACATGACGCATCAATCTCAACAGAGCAGATGGAGCGGGACAGGAAGTCAGGTTTCACCAAAACAAAATGAAAACATCCGGTTAATTTTCAGAATAAAACACTCTGTGTTATCACCAGATCGTATTTCACTTAACTACAACAACAAACCAGAGTCATGATGAGTGGAGCCAGGCCTGGAGTCAACAGGTCAGAGGTTTTCAGAGGACCAGAAAGACAACATGGATGAGGAGAGGAGGAGGAGGAGAATCCTTGATTCAGTGATTACCGCAGGGAAAACCTCGGTCACATGACTCCAGCTGTCCGGCGGTCCTGCTCTGTGCTTCGTTCTGAAAACGCAACCGGTGGGTGTTGACGGACGAGAGAGCTTGGAGGCAGATCTAGCTTTAGGCTGTCGTGTTGTTGACTAAACAACAGTTACTTAATTAAAAGGTGCATATGTACAACGCCGGCACCCACATCGCCCCCTCAGGAGTGGAGCTTCATTACAATGGAAGGAATCGATTCCAGGATTGTCTGAAAAGGGCAGAGTTTAAAAATTCTTTAAGACACTCAGCGCATCGTCACCTGAGCACCTCCTGTGGATTATATCAATGTGATGATGATGGTGGGTCAGGCGTGTTTCGCTGTAGTCGTGATGCGTTCGCCTCCTCGGTGCTCAGCGCTCCACAGCTGTCAAAGAGGGAGGATGAGCTCCAGGTTCGCAGACAGACGAGCCTGAATTCAGCTGTTTTTGTTTCCTCCCCTGAAAGCCTCCTGCATGACTGCTGCCTCTGTGTTTCTGTCTGCTCGCCTCCATCAGAGAGGCAGACCAATAAACTCAGCGTTACGCCGGCTGGCCTCCGATGACACCGGCAATAACTCGTCTCTGTCCGCCGCTTCGTGATGAATCACATCCTCCCCTCTCCTCCCAAAAATACACCCTCAATCAGGGAGGCAGCTAACCTTTTCCTCCTCCTGTGAAGGAAAGGAACATTTTAAAATTTTGGAAAGGTCAAGCGGTCCCCAGAACGTAAACATCCGGTGATGTCAGCAACAGTTTCTATGGCAGCCGGCTCGGACAGGAGTGGGAGTTTTGCATTAGAGCAGGGCTGGAGGGAGCGAGGGTGTGTGTCCGTCTGACCAGACGCATCCTGAATAAACTCTGAGTGCAGCGTTTGTGAAATACGACCCAGGAACAATGTCTCCCGCTGCTCATCTTGTACCAACTCAGGCGTATCTCTCTCTTTTCATCCTCCTCTTCCTATATTTAACTCAAGTTGTCACTTCTGGAATAAGAAGCAGGTTTCCCCGCCTTTTAGTTTGTCTCGGCTCGTTAGCAAAAGAATCTATTAAAACCGAGGCTGAAGAGGGCCGCTTTAAATCGAGCGACGCCTCAGGGTTGATCGAGCACGTGGATCACTGGAGCAGGCTCCCTGTCTGAGCTCAGGTGTTCAACTCTTCACGCACCCTCTCTCCGGATCCAGTGTCATGCCGGAGAATGACTCAACAGCGACAACACAAAAGCAGACACGGCTGCTTAAACAGGAGCGAGACAGCCAGTCAGCTTCTGCAACGTCAGCCTGGCCCGCCGGGGGAGCAGAGCCTCAGTGCTGTCATCAGATTTGTTGAATCGAGCCAGCAGCTCGGATCGGAGGGAGCAGACGGAGCGTGGCAGAGGCCGTGATTGGAACTATGACTTAAAGAGCCCCAGTAATGGCTCGAGGCATAAAATGCTGGTCTGGAGTCTTCCTCTGCCCGCCTGTGGAGATACTTAGACTCTGTTGATGTGTGTTAAATCATGGATTGGATGCAGTGGAGCCTTATTCCACCAGCGACAGGAAGCGCCTGGCCCGCTATTCCTCAGGACCTCAGTGAGACGCTGGCTCTGACCACAGCTCTGGGTTACAGTCTGTTAGCCTGTGAGACATGCGTGCTGAACTGCTGCTTTGATCCTGTGAGTATGTCCAGCGGGCAGCAGCGCTTTGTGGGCCTGGTCCCTGTCCTCCTGCAGCCCGGTCTCTGCTGTCGGATGCTGTAAAACTTTGTACCTGTACCTGGCGTTAGAAACATCTGCTCCCTAATCAGTCAGATAGTTTTGTTCAGCAGATAACATTCAAGTGATGCGACCATTTTTAATTTTGACCCGGTCTCAGCATATATGTGTCTAACATGAGTCTGGTCCTGCTGGAGGTTTCTGCCTGTTAAAGGAAGTTTGTCCTTGCCACTGGAACTTGCTAAATGCTGCAAAGTGCTCTGCTCATGGTGGATTAAGATGAGATCAGACTGAGTCCTGTCTGTAAGAGGGGACTGGATCTGATCCGGTCTTGATGTTGGGTCTTTGTTAATAATAGAACATAGAGTACTGCTCTGTTTGGAAAGAGTCAAGTCTAAAGGTTGGAATGCTGAGGACTGATACTGTTTTTAAAAAGAATGATGCATGCCAAAACCAGGAACCAGGAAGTGGCAGGTTAATAAAAAACATAGCAACGTGTTGGCGACCCATGCGACAACAACGCATCGTACACTTTCCGATGTCTGCGAGAATCCGTCTCAAAACTGCAACGAAAAGAGCCGCCCGCAAGAACGCGCTTATCACGCGAGTAAGTCAGTGTGTGTTAGCGTTGGAAGAGAGAGAACGGTGACATTTTGAGTTTCACATTTGCAGTCTCAACCCTTAGGGTCGAGACTGCAAATGTTACTCCAGTAACTACGCTGCACATTAGGGATGTAAAGATACACTCAACCCACGATTCAATTCGAATCCCGGTTTTTGGTTCACAATATGATTCACCCGCGATTCTCTAACGACCAGATCGGACTCAAAAAGCTAGATCGGATATCGGTGACAAGGGGCCGATATATAGTGCCGATCCATATGGCAGATCTATTCATCTCAGTTCAATGCGTTTCTGTGTTTACAACAGCCATGTGCGTCTCCTACGTCATCAGCGCCAGCCGGTCTGTGCATTTTTGCCCGGTGGAGCATGATGGAGGATAACTTCAGAGGCTCTGCAGTTTAGGTGCATGTCACGCTTCTTTTGCTAACAACACCGCCAGAAACTTGCAACATGTGCAAGTTCGATATCGGTATTGGGACCTAAAAAGTAGGATCGGTGCATCCCTAATATTTGTTCTCTTATATTTCTTTGTAAACAAAGTCGTCCTTTTTCATTTTAAGGTGTGTCGTAACTCAAATAAAACCACTGCACACTTTTTTTCAGCTCCTTAAAATCTTCATACAAAAATACCTTGTTGGAAAATTTCAGAACAATTATAGAGAAATGGAGTATCAAATATTAAAACAAATAAGGTCAATCTCTTTAAATAAACTGAAGTGCAGCTTATTCTCCTGTTTTGGAATTGACATGTTTTTCTTCAGGAATATCAGGGAAAGACAAAATGCCCTTATTTGGGCAAAACTTGTAATCCTAATATCTTCTGAACTGTCGCAGCGTGTGCCGATGGAGAAATGAGCTTTCCAGACTACACTCATTTTTTGAACCAGGCTGTAAACATGTTTATTTCTGCTGTAAAGATCGTCTTCTTTGAATGGGTGTGTATGTGGTTTCCTGTGTTTCTGCAGCCAGCCTCTAGTGGACGCTCAATGAACTGCAGTTTTTAACACTTCTGCATGGGCTTCATATTTTGAGACTTGAGGTTGCCTCTTGGTTCAAACAGAAGTTCCTAGAAAGAGCTGCTCAGTTTACAGAATGCAATGGGAATCATTACTCAGGAAGGCAGTGTAGACCTTTTCTCAGATTCCAGAACACTTACACTTTTCTACTAAAAGCCCAAATGACATCAAACATCAAATGAAGCAAGTTTTCTGTCTGACTTAACTCTGTTCTGCTCTGTTTGCAGGAATCCGCCAAGGTTTCAGACCTCAACCCCAATGCGAAAGCATGGGCCAACCACATGTTTAGCCTGGACCCCAGCGGGAGTGCTGACACCACAACTGCTGCCCTGCAGCCATGGAAGGAAGGCTGCGATAGTTTGGCTGACCCCGGCCCAGAAGGTCAGCAAGCGAGATCCAGCCGTCACTTCTGTTCTCTACATCACTTACTTTTACATTACTGCAAATTCAACTGCAAGGAGATCCATCATTTATATACATATATATGAGTTTAGTCAATGAAATGAAGACATGTTAATACATAGATGCATCATTCTGAAGTGTCAGGTGGATTTGAGGCACCGAGAGGAGCAGAGTTGTGAGAGTGTAGAATCCAAACATTGAAACATCATTAGCAGACCTTTTTATTCCACCTCGCAGCCCGCCTCCGTCCATTCATGTCACTTTTCACGTCACGCTCGAGACGCCTCTTAAATCATTCATACTCAATTTGGTGTGAGCTATGAATATTCCCACCACAGCCACGCTCTCTCTTCACAAATGACGGTAATCACTCATTTTAATGTGCGCGGCCAAGTATAGCCGACGCTGAGGCAACAAGGATATGGTGGCGAAACAGGAATCACTGATTAGTCCGTGTTCGACTCTGATTGACGTCCGGGCTTAGACCATCTCCTACGTCTGTGAGAGCTTTTATGGAAATTAATTTATGCAGACTGGAGGATTAAAATAGTGTGTTCATTCACGGCGAAGGAAACCTCTTTCCCCTTGACCACTTCTCGTTTTTGTGTCTTCTGATGAAACAGCCTGTTTACACTTGTCCTGATTGTGTTCTGTAGGTAAATGTTTTTTTGCATGGGATCGTATATCTTTGTTTATTTGGAGGCAATTACGAGATATAAGGTCCCTCATATGACGTCTCTTCTCCTCTTGATGAATCTCAGCTGTCAGTGATTAACGTACCTCCCTTTGTTGATTATCCCAGGCTATGAAGCCAGTGAAGACAAGGCTTTCAAGGAGCCCCTACTAACCGACCCAGATGAGCCTCCACCGGCCTCAGTAATGCTGGCCGAGCCGGCCCCCGTGGCCTCCGTCACCCCGGAGTGCCCTGAGCCGGCCTACACAGAATACTCCGAGCCTGGGCAACCAGGGCGCACAGGTGGGCTGTTTAGAGACTGGATGTTTGTCAGAGCGGGCGCTTTTAATGCAACTAAGATTGTTTTCTAAAAGCTGAAACCCTGAAACCGCTCCAGTAGGAGTGGAGCCAGCGGCCCGCAGAGTGGAGGGTGATTAATGTGCATATTTTATTCATGTGTATTGATTTTAATTTACAGGAGATCACACCTCTTCACCCTTTCCTGTACAGAACCAGCCAACGCAACACATTTTAATAATAAATAGATCCTAATCTGGTTTAAATGTATAGAGACAGGGCTGACAGTAATAACTCATGACGCCATCACGCATCCAGTCTGACAAAGAGGTGACAGGAAGAATTGAAAAACATTTTTCATTTTTCTTTGTAAGAGATTATTGTTCAGAAGAGCATAATCCTGGGAAATCAGAATTATGAGATTACAGTCGGAATTCTGAAATAAGATTCATAATTCTTAGATTAAAGTCAAAACTCTTGGATTAATTCAGAAATCTTGGATTAAATCAGAATTCCTGGATTAAATTCAGTATTTTTTGGATAAATCAGAATTCTGAAATCAAATCAGAATTCTTAGATTAAAATCAGACTTCTTGGATTATAGTCAGAATTATTGGATTCAATTAGAATTCTAAGATTAATGTCAGAATTATGAAATTAGAGCCAGAATTCTGAGATTAAAGTAAGAATTCTAGGATTAAATCAGATTTCTAGGATTAAAGTCTGAATTCTGGAAAACATTGTGGACCCTGATGTGCAGCAGCTGCTGGAATGAAAACACAGACCCTTATTCAATTCCGGTTTCAGTCTAAGAAACCTTTGAAGCTTTGAAACTGAGACTTTCACGGGTCAGGTGTGAAGTCACAGTAATTGAGCGAGTACAGATAAATAATCTCTTTGGTTTTCTTTAATTTGAAGTTAACCCCAGAGGAATACAGAGACAGCTTTTGTGGCGAAACCTTTTTATCTTTTAACGCCTCGCTGTTTGGCACCATAGACCGAATAAAACAGACGTAGTGTGACGTGACGTTCACTTCTGAAGCTGACTTAGCAAGAGGCAAAGACGAGGAGTTCACAAGTTAGACTTCTGCTGAGTCACTTACAAACACGCAGCATGTTTTTGTGCGTTAACCATTTTTACTCGTCCATGAAAAGTTCTGCTTTCCCTCCACCATCCTGCTTTGAATCATGTTAGTTTTTCGTACCTTATTTTCCGTTGGACTGAAGAATGTTCTGCTCCTGGGATCAGGGATTGGTTTCGTTAACTGGTCATGTGTCCTGTGCTTCAACAGGCAGTGATCCCCAGCAAGAGAACCCCCAGGAGGGCCTGAGGGAACACCTGAAGAAGACCTTGGAGTTCTGTCTTTCCAGGTAAGTTTACCTTGATGACGCCACGTTACACCACAATGAGGTTCTTATGACTCATAGACTCAGGTCTTTTACGATGTGTTGTGTTCACTCAGTGCACAGAAGTTGTTCTTGTGATGGATGGTTGATGTCTGATTGTGCAAAAGAAAGTCTAAAGGTGACTTTTGACCAAGAGTTCTGGGGTCTTTTAGCTCCGAGGACTACTTTCCCCTGAACTAAAAGGTTCCTGTGCCCCCATTGTTGTCTGCGTTTCGACCGCGGGCTGAAGTCCCGGGTAGATTGTGTAAATCAGGCCAGTGACGTATGGAGGAAATAAAAAGTAAATGCACTACACCACCAGACCAGTAGAGGGCAGTAACACAAAGAGGAATGCCATTCATCACAGATGACACCATAGAAGCAGACGGACAGGCAGGTATCATTATGAGCAACACAACAGTTAGCCTGTTAGCATGAAGAGACTCAGCTGGCGCTGTTTTAGATGGTGCTATATTTCATCACAGATGGATTCACTGAATCAACACGTGAGAGGAGATAAGCGCGAGTAGCAAAGACGTTTCAACACGGCTTTAAAATCCTTTTGAACTCAAAAAGCCGTGATCGCAGAGATCGGCCGGTGTTTTAGTTTAAACAGCGACCCTGTTAACTGGAGACTTTCAGCCGGATGCATCCCTCATAAACGTCTTTAGACCATCATTAAATATCTGATGAGGATATTTTGAAATCTTAATAAAAACTAAACTAGTTTGCATTCCCAGGAACTCCCTCTGTGTTTCAACAGCTGTGTAAACTCCACAAACACTGACACCGGTCGAAAAACGCCTTAAAATAATCCAAGATTTCCCCATAAGGCGGACAACTGTGTTAAAACATCAAACTGTCAGACCCATCTTCTTCTGCTCATCGCTCAGCCGCTGCTTCACACTCATTAATGGGTAAAAGCACTTAAATGAGCCACAGCAAGAAAAATGGCCGCTTCTAAGTGATCATTAAAGGAGCCCAGGAGCAGAGAGAGGCTGTTGTGGGCGACTCAGTGGAATCCCTTCTCTGGTTGTTCATGCTGTCGGTCATCTCGGTCATTAACGGATCGTGTTGCTGCAGGAAAACAGATATTCCTCTGGTGTTTTTATCAGCGTTACGCCTCCTATGTCAGAATGATTATAAGGACGCGCAGTTCAACCTCCCTCCTCTGTTTGGACGTCTGGATTCAACTCGGCACCTGTGGCGTCATCCGACCACAAATAAACAGACGTTAACGAACATTTTTCCCAAATGCAAGCGATGCGTTCATGTATTTGTGGTTGAATCGGTAAAGGTGAGCACTGATTTGTTGTTAGAGAGCATATTTCGTAAGATGCTGCTCCTCAAAAGGTCCCTAGTTCCTGGTGAAAGTTCCTGCAGCACTACAGTTAGCTTGTAAGCTAGTAGCATGGGGGAGATTACTCTTGTGCTGTTTATGATTGTTGAATGAACACTTGGAAGAAGACGAGCTCTAGAGACGAAGAGGATACAAAACGTCTGAAACACTCGACTTAAAGCAAGAAGACAGATTTTAAAAGTCGTGTCAGAGATGGACTGGTGTTCCAGATTAAACAGCGACCCTGTTAACTGAAGACTCTCAGCTGGATGCATCCCTCACAAATGTCTTTTTAGATGATCATTAAATATCTGATTTGGACATTTGAATAAAAACTGAACTTGGATGCATTCCCGAGGACTCCTTCTGTGTTTCAACAGCTGTCATAAACTCCACAAACACTGACACGTTCAGTGGAAGGTCTCCAGTTTACAGGGTCACTCTTCAGACTGTAACACCGGGAGCTGACAGAGAAGCATTCACACTATCAGGCTCAGAGAAGACTGATGTTCAGGAGTTACTAAACCAAGTGAATCACAGGTGTTCGTGATGTAATTGTGGACGGAGGGTGAAATAAAGTCACATTCAGCATTGTAAGCCCCGCCCCCAAAGTACCTGGACTTTTTGAAAGTAGTTCCCCCAGAGCAGGCTTTTCAAGGGGGAAATTAACAACCCCTGAACTAAAGTTATACCCTAGTTCTTGCTGTTAAGGTCTCTAGTTCCTGGGGAAGGCACCTTTTTGGTGTGACACTACAGCTAGCTAGTTAGCTAGTTAGCATGAAGGAGATTCCTCTTGTGCTGTTTTTGATCGTGCTTTATTGCAAATGGATTGGTTCGTACTACCCTGGAACTAAAGACGTCAAAACGCGCCTTAAGTTTTCAGACTTACCTTTCTTTACCTCTGTAGATCAACAGGGGCATCCCAGCAGCATTGCATTGTGGGAAACATCAAATGTGTTTTGGGACAAAGATTGTTTGAGCGTAATCGCTGTGAAAGTCCTCGTTATATTTCACCTCCACACTCTGACATCACTTCCTCTCCTCTGAAAGTGTCATGAACCACCTCTGCCCTCTTCTTTGTCTCACAGGGAGAATCTGGCCAGTGACATGTACCTCATTTCCCAGATGGACAGCGACCAATATGTGCCAATTGTGACAGTGGCCAACCTGGACCACGTCAAAAAGCTCAGCACAGACGTGGAGCTCATCGTGGACATTTTACGATGTGAGTATCGAGTCTCTGGCTTCCCCGCTCCATGATTTCACCCCCCAAACTGCGACCTAAGGGTTTGACGTGATGAAACTTTTATATTGGGGATGTTATATCAGCCTGAGCTTTGGGGCTGATTTCCCCTGAGAGGTTGTTAAAGTGCATCCAGGAGAGTTCTACCTGCTTGTGTTTGATTTGTACACACACCTTATTTACTACTTAAATAAATCCTCTCTGGCTCTAAGCTCCACTTTCATTTGATGGCTCTGTGATGTGAGGATTCATTCATTTGAGGGTTATTTATGCAAACTGCTTTTCTCACCTTCCAGCTCTGCCGTTGGTGCAAGTGGACGAGAAGGGCGAGAAGGTGCGACCCAATCAGAACCGCTGCATCGTGATCCTCAGAGAGGTCCCTGAGAGCACGCCCATAGAGGTCAGTGGATGTGCCCGGTGTTACTCTGGCGAGTGGTCGCTGTTTTTAAAAAAAGTGTCACAAGGCGATGACACCACTTCCTCTTTTGCTTCGCAGGAAGTCGAGGCTCTTTTTAAAGGGGACAACTTACCGAAGTTCATCAACTGTGAATTTGCCTACAACGACAACTGGTTCATCACCTTTGAATCAGAAGCAGATGCACAGCAGGTAACAACCACAGACTGTGGAATCAGTGGACGTAGTGTCCGTGACGTCACACATCGGTTTCTGAATCCTGTTTCATGATTTCTTTGAAGAACGAAGATGTTATTCATGTTTCTGCTGCTCTCTCTCTCTCTCTCTCTCTCTCTCTCTCTCTCTCTCTCTCTCTCTCTCTCTCTCTCTCTCTCTCTCTCTCTCTCTCTCTCTCTCTCTCTCTCTCTCTCTTGAAACAGGCATATCAGTATCTCCGTGAGGAGGTGAAGACCTTCCAAGGGAAGCCTATTAAGGTATGTTACATAACCTCACACTTTATCTGATGTTTTTGTCTAGACCGTACTCTATGTTCTATTATTAACAAAGACCCAACATCAAGACCGGGTCAGATCCAGTCCCATCTTACAGACAGGACTCAGTCTGATCTCATCTTAATCCACCATGAGCAGCGCACTTTGCAGCATTTAGCAAGTTACAGTGGCAAGGACAAACTTCCTTTAACAGGCAGAAACCTCCAGCAGGACCAGACTCATGTTAGACACACATCTGCTGAGACCGTGTTGGAGAGAGGGATAGAGGGAGATGAAGAGAGAGAGAGATGATAGTGGGGAGACGGATAGTAGTAGTTGTAGCAGCTGGAGTCTGGCACGTCCACAGCAGCAGAGATCCAGAGGAACCTACGAGACAAGGGAGCTCAGGGACTCCAGAAAGGTCTAAGAAAAGAGAGAAGAGAGGGAGACCAGAAGAAAGAAAAAGAGGAGAATAAATGGTGAAGGAATGAAAGAAGGAAAGGACGGGATAAGGAAAGGAGACAAAGGATGAAGAAACATGGAAAGAACAAAGAAAGAAAGAAAGAAAGAAAGAAAGAAAGAAAGAAAGAAAGAGACCAAAAAAAGGAATCTACAGCAGAGATCCAGAGGAACCTACGAGACAAGGGAGCTCAGGGACTCCAGAAAGGTCTATGGTTAGTAACTTTAATGGGACAGGAAGAGTTAAAGTGAGAGACAGACAGAGAGAGGAGAGAAGAGAGAGGGAAAGACAGGATCCCAGTGTGTCAGTCTAAGCCTATAGCAGCATAACTAAGACCTGGTCCAAGCCTGATCCAGCTCTAACTATAAGCTTCATCAAAAAGGAAAGTTTGAAGCCTACTCTTAAAAGTAGAGAGGGTGTCTGCCTCCCGGACCCTGACTGGTAGATGATTCCAAAGGAGAGGGGCCTGAGAACTGAAGGCTCTACCTCCCATACTACTTTTAGAGACGATGAGCAGGCCTGCATGTTGGGAGCGTAGTGTTCTAGAGGGGTAACAGGGCACTATGAGCTCTTTAAGATACAAAGGTGTCTGACTGTTAAGAGCTTTGTAGGTCAGAAGAAGGATTTAAATTCTAGTCTAGATTATATGGGGAGGCTGAAGAAATGTGCTCTCTCTTCCTCGTTCAAGTCAGTAGTCAAGCTGAACAACAACCACGTCCTGGCTCTACCACCTTGAACAGAGCTGTTAGAGGAGCAGGGAAAACTCAGTCAGGTTGATCAAAGACTGGGTTGTAGGCTCTGTGACGGATGCAGTATATCCATGTCTTCCTCTAACTTCCTGCCCTGTTCTGGTTCTTTCTACCAGGCGAGGATAAAGGCGAAGGCAATCGCTATCAACACTTTCATGCCAAAGAACGGATACCGACCGGTGGAGGTAAACCCGTACGCCCAGCAGCGCTACACATCCTACTACATCCCGCCGGTTTACAGCCCTCAGCAGCAGTTCCCCTTATACAGCCTCATCACGCCGCAGGCCTGGTCCGCCACGCACAGTTTCATCGACCCCACGCTGGTAAGAACGAGCTGAAAGACCTGAATGCACACATTCACAAATTAGCACGCCTTATCTATTCACTGTACGAAGTCGGCAAATAGATAAGGTGGAAAACGGAAACAAAGGCGCCTCCAGTCTGCCAGGAAATGCCGGCGAATGACAGTCGAGTAGCCGCTGATCTGTTATTTGTTTTCCAGGTTGCACCGTTTCACAACAACCAGTTCATCAATGGATTTACCACATCACACAGCTTCAAACCAGCGTCGTCCCCACTCACCGTCAGACACTACTCACCCAGGAACAGGTTGGTATCTCTGAAGCTACAACACCTCTGACTTTGGAAACAAGATTTTTGGTCTTATGATTTTAAACGGTCAGAGATTCAATGTTCGTTTTGTGGTTTTGCGACAGTGATGCAAGAGTATTCTGCCCCTGACATCTGGGTCGTTGAACAAATCTAAAGACCCAGGAACTTTTAGTAAAGTAGTAGCCAGACGTTTTTTGACCTTTGAACTTTACCCCGAATGTTAGCCTGTTAGCATGAAGAGACTCAGCTGGCGCTGTTTTAGATGGTGCTATATTTCATCACAGATGGATTCACTGAATCAACACGTGAGAGGAGATAAGCGCGAGTAGCAAAGACGTTTCAACACGGCTTTAAAATCCTTTTGAACTCAAAAAGCCGTGGCAGAGATCGGCCGGTGTTTCGGTTTAAACGGCGACCCTGTTAACTGGAGACTCAAAAGATTTGACAGATAAAATTTGACAAAAAAAATTGACAAATTTCTTTTTTTACAAACTAAATTTAAAAACAAAATATTTCACACAAAAAAAATATTTCACACCAAAAAATTGTTTTAACCAAAATTAAAAAAAAAAAAAAATTAAAATTTTTTTTGAAAAAAAAATTTTGCAAAAAAAAAAAATTGTTTAAAAAAAAAAAAAAAAAAAGATTTTTGAAAAAAAAAATTTGAAAATAGAAATTTTGAAAAAAAAAATTTTTTGAAAAAAAAAAAGTTGAACTGTCGAACAAAGTTAATTTTCCTCAAATTTGAAATTGTGCTCCAAAAGCAGAAAAACATGAAAAAAAATGAAAATTTTGCGCCTGAGGTTAAAAACATGTAAAAAGCAATGAATGAATCAACATGTGAGAGGAGATAAGCGCGAGTAGCAAAGACGTTTCAACACGGCTTTAAAATTCTTTTGAACTCAAAAAGCCGTGGCAGAGATCGGCCGGTGTTTTGGTTTAAACAGCAACCCTGTTAACTGGAGACTCTCAGCCGGATGCATCCCTCATAAACGTCTTTAGACCATCATTATATATCTGATGAGGATATTTTGAAATCTTAATAAAAACTAAACTAGTTTGCATTCCCAGGAACTCCCTCTGTGTTTCAACAGCTGTGTAAACTCCACAAACACTGACACGTTCAGCTGAAGGTCTCCAGTTTACAGGGTCACTTTTAAAACCGGAACACCGGGAGGAGAGACGCATTCACGGTGGGCTGAGAGAAGACTACTGTTACAAGCTGCTAAATCAAGAGAATCACAGCTTCTTCTTTTGAAAAGTACACACACATACAAAAAAAGTTGAACAAATAAAAACTAATGAAAGAAAGAGAAATCAAGAGAATCACAGATGTGTGTGATGTTATTGTGGACGGAGGGCGGAATAAAAACACTGGGGTTAATCTACCAATCAGACACGTTCAGCATTGCAGGCCCTGACCCCCAAAAGTCCTGGGACCTTTGAGAAGTACTACCCCCCTAGCAGGGGCTTTTTAGGGGGGAGATTATCTACCCCTGAACTAAATGTAGACCCTGGGTCCACCGGTTGAATATCACATGGTTCCGGGGTAAAGTTCCTCCGGTTGAAAAACGTCTATGAGCAGTCGACTTTAAATAAAACTACAAGGGGAAGAAAATACAAAAAAAAGATCAAAGTTAGTTTCATGTTTGTTATTTTCTGTCAAAAAGAAGTATAAAGTTAGTGCCTCAAAGATTAAACTTTGGTCTGACAGCATGTATCTCAATGCGTTTGATTTGTGGTCTCCTTCCTGCAGGAATCACAGTAAACCTCACTTGAGGCCGACAGTCCCGACAGCAGACCGCAGCGCCGGACTTCTCGACAACCCCGGCCTCTTTCCCACCTTCCCCAGCGAGAGGCTCAACGGGGTCCGCAGCAGTCCGCCGATGCGACTCCCCACCAGCCAGCCCAGAACCAGGTTACCCTCCACCGCAGCCTTTCCACGCAGAGACACAGTGGGCACGGGGCGAGTGACCGAGCCCTCTACCACGGACTACTCCCTGGGAATCGGGCGAGGAAGGTACGGCAAGACGCCACACACTATAACGTTAACTTAACACGCTTCATTAAATACACTTTCAGGATGTGGGTAAAGGAAGAGCACAGAGACAACTTCTGCTGTTCATTTCTAACATGTTTAATGTCCACCGTGACTGTAACACAACGGAGCACCGTCTGTTTCTGAAGCCGATCATCGGCAGGAAACATATTGGAAATGCTGAACTCAACCTAACTGAGGTAAAGAGGCGGGCTTTAAGCCTTTTTGCTAACAGCTACAGGGTGCCCGCCTGTCAATCGAGTCAGGCATGCCCTTATTTGGGCAAAACTTGTAAGTTTAATATCTTTGAAAATAACAAGTTTTTAAAAGACTTCACCTCAAGAGAGAAATGAGCTTCTCAGACCTAAACTGTTTTTTGAACCAGGATGTAAACATGTTTATTTCTGCTTCTTTGAATGTGTGTGTATGTGGTTTCCGGTGTTTCTGCAGCCAGCCTCTAGTGGACACTCCATGAACTGCAGTTTCTTTTTTTTTTTGCCTTTATTGATAAGACAGCTGAAGAGAGGTAGGAAACATGGGGAGTAGAGAGCAGGGTGAAGACATGCTGCAAATGGTCGCGGCTGGGAGTTGAACCAGCGACCCCTGTGACGAGGACTATAGCCTCTGTATGTCAGGCGCTTACACCCTTAGCTCACCAGCGCCCCGTGAACTGCAGTTCTAACACTTCCACATGGGTTTCATATTTTAAGACCACTTGGGTTGAATTGAACAAACGTATCACTAGATGTGATTCTTTGCTGAATAAATGGCCGTTTATCCCGCGTGCTGTCCGACAACTTCCCCGTCGCAGAAGTTACAGTCGCTAAAATGTACATCGTCATGTAGCAGATTGATCCTGTTTTCTTTTGTTGGTCAAAAAGAGGCATCAGTATGATTTTCGGTCCGTTTCTTAAGCAGTTAAAACTCCTCACAGGAGCTTTAAAAAGCGTCTCATCCCTGTATTCAGGAGAAAGACCTGCACAGTAAGAATGAGGGACGAAGAGCTCATGTAGAGCTGTGAAGTGATTCCTCGTTGGTAAATCATTGTTTCACATCAAATGGATGTTTGTAAATTGAAGTGTTCTCTTTCTTAAAGGAAAAATGTTTCTGCTTCTAGGAAAAAGAGGGACGAAAAGTTTACAGTAAGTACTCTTTCAGTGTCCTCTTCACAATGCAGCTTCTTTAATTACCTGTGAATAACTTTGTTTTGGTAAAGTCTCCTTCTACACGTTCTGCTTTTGTTACCGAGTCTTTGTGCCGACTGTGTTTTTCGTCCTCGCCATGCAGAGAGTGACGCCTCAGTCGCCACCGCCTCCTCCCAAACCCCCGTCTCCGAGCTTCGAACTTGGTCTCTCCAGCTTCCCGCCCTTGCCCGGAGCGGCCGGCCATCTCAAGACCGACGACGTGTTCGACAACCGGCTGGCCAGCAGCGTCGTTGTCGGAACCACCAAGGAAAGGGTAAGGACCGAAACCAGTAGAGTAAAACACTACGGTTCACGAATTAGAAGAAGAGAGGCTCTAATCTGATGTTGTGTTCACACCGGACGTATATTCACACGCAGGCCTAGACCGTAATCTATGTTCTATTATTAACAAAGACCCAACATCAAGACCGGATCAGGTCCAGTCCCATCTTCCAGACAGGACTCAGTCTGATCTCATCTTAATCCACCATGAGCAGAGCACTTTGCAGCATTTAGCAAGTTACAGTGACAAGGACAAACTTCCTTTAACAGGCAGAAACCTCCAGCAGGACCAGACTCATGTTAGACACACATCTGAATCTGAGACCGTGTTGGAGAGAGGGATAGAGGGAGATGAAGAGAGAGAGAGATGATAGTGGGGAGACGGATAGTAGTAGTTGTAGCAGCTGGAGTCTGGCACGTCCACAGCAGCAGAGATCCAGAGGAACCTACGAGACAAGGGAGCTCAGGGACTCCAGAAAGGTCTAAGAAAAGAGAGAAGAGAGGGAGACCAGAAGAAAGAAAAAGAGGAGAATAAATGGTGAAGGAATGACAGAAGGAAAGGATGGGATGAGAAAAGAAGACAGAAGGGATGAAGAAACATGGAAAGAGCAAAGAAAGAAAGAAAGAAAGAAACCCAAAAAAGGAATCTACAGCAAAGATCCAGAGGAATCTACGAGACAAGGGAGCTCAGGGACTCCAGAAAGGTCTATGGTTAGTAACTTTAATGGGACAGGAAGAGTTAAAGTAAGAGACTGAAGGTTCTGCCTCCCATACTACTTTGAGAGACTTTAGGTACGATGAGCAGGCCTGCATGTTGGGAGCGTAGTGTTCTAGAGGGGTAATATGACACTATGAGCTCTTTAAGATATGAAGGTGTCTGACCATTAAGAGCTTTGTAGGTCAGTGTTTACTCGCTCCATTCGCGTGTCAAATCCTTCAAAGCTCTCTCCCTCTTTTTCCTGCATCGATAAAGAACAACAGGTAGCGTCGTAGAGTTCGGGGTAGCCGCACATAGACACTTTCGATGTTCTCTCCATCTTCCAAATCATGAACCTAGACCGATCTGTTCTTCACATCAGATGTCACCAGAGGATCTCGCTGAAGATCAGATTTTATAACTCCCTGAGTAAGCGGATGAAGGGAGTAGAGTGTTGAACGCATCATGGTTTGGGTCATTCACGTTTGTAGCTAGTTCCATTCGCACCTAACAAGATCTTGCGTGTAATCGTGTCGTTACATGTAATTCACTCGTGAGAATGACTCTATCCGTGTCTGGTGTGAACACAACATTGGTAATGACTGAATTTGTAATGTTTAATCAGATTAACTTAACCCAGCTGTTGGCTCATGCTGCTCTCCTCCTGTTTGGTCTTTGTCTTGCAGAATGTAAGTGCTGAATCCAGCTCTGGAGGAGCCCTCTCCCCAGCAGGCCCCAAAGAGCCGCTCCGGCCCTCCGCCTCCCCGATGCCCACCAGCTTCCAGCCCTCACCGCCAGCCTCGACCCCAGCCTCAGCCTCAGCCTCAGCCCCGACCGTGACCCCCTCCGCCGGCCCGCCGCACAGCCCTGCTCCCCCCCTCCCTGCAGCGTAAGAACACTGACACTTGAATCTGTGATTGATGTTTGTGCAAGGGCGTTGTGTTCTCTCTCTCTCTCTCTCTCTCTCTCTCTCTCTCTCTCTCTCCCTCTCTCTCTCTCTCTCTCTCTCTCTCTCTCTCTCTCTCTCTCTGTCTCTCTGTCTCTCTCTCTCTGTCTCTCTCTGTGTCTCTCTCTCTCTCTCTCTGTCTCTCTCTCTCTCTCTCTCTTAACTTCATCTATATGTTGATCGCCCGCCGCTGCTCTCTCTGTGGTGGAAATGTTATGTTGTGACTTATTTTCCGATGGAGGAAGCTTCTCATGATTAACAACTCAAAAAAAACTCTTTACCCATCTCAGTCTGCCGCTTTAATTTCAACGATATTATGACGGTTAATGTTCGTCAACGAGACTACGACGAGTTAAAGTGCATCACTGATGATAATTTCTGTTTCAGGGAGGTGAAGGTGACGGAGGCGAAACCGAAGGAGGTGCAGTTGTCTGTGGAGCGAGTTCCCGGCACTCTCTCCACTGCAAGCAAATCAGTGCAAGTCAACGGTGCTGCCACAGTCAGTATAACTTCCTCCTTTTAAAATCCTCTCCTCTGTTCAACATCTCATGTGTAGATTAACTTCTATGTCAGTCTCATTACGTCGTGGACCGGTTTGTCTTTGGTTTACTGGGATGATAGAAAGACGATCAAATACGTCAGGTAGAACCTCGGTGCTCCTGCAATGTTGTCTTTAATGGAACCACATCCAGCCTGTTCTAAAGTTTAGAAGTAGTCGTAACGGCAGCGTGTTAGACTGTGTCTCAATTGAGGGGCTGCAGCCTTCAGAGGCTACATTTAAAGGTGACATATTCTGCTCTTTTTCATCAACATATATTGGTCTAAGAGGTCCCCAAAACATGTCTTTAAAGTTTATTGCTCATAAAAACTCTTTGAAATCAGATTTTGGTCTGCCTGTAAACCCTTCTTTTTCAGCCCTGCTCAGAACAGGCTGTTTTCTGTGTCTGTGCCTTTAAATGAGAATGAGCTCTCTGACCACGCCCCCTCACGGAGTGGGTGTGGCCTCGGCTCTTCAGCACGTTGATCTAATGTTTACATGTTGGCTGAATATACACGGCTGCTCACAGACCCGCGTTACTTCAACCCTCTGAATCTGATCCAGAATCTGATCCTGATGGAGAGGCGCCTGCAGCAGGACCTTTCTGAACCATTGGTCACAGATTTAGTGTTTCTTGTTGTTTTATTTGTCAGTATGTCGACGCGTGTCTTGGTACACAGCTACGAACATGTAGCTATGTGTCTATGCTAACTAGCGCTAGCACTTTTCCATGAAAACTAAAAATCATCCACTAGATCTTCAAATCTGCAGACGTGGGGAGTCAAACCGACCTTTGTGTTTATTAAGACAGCCTACAACTAGCATGCCTCCCTCCTAAGCTCCTTGTTAGCACACACGTGTGCAGGGAATGAAAAACGGAGGAGGGGTTGAGTTGTATTTTATACAGTCTATGGGCTGAACAAGCTCTGAGCTCTGACTTCCTGTTACAGACCGGATGGCGTTGTGACGTACGAAAAACGCTGAAAACTGAAACGGCTGGTTTCAGCACACATTTACAGAAAGGTGGAGAAATCAGAACAGGGGCAGAATGGACTCTTTTACTTTTCAGGGGCTTTGTAGACAGGGACACATATTTCAGGTAGAGAACCATTAAGAAGTCCATTTTGCATGATATGTCACCTTTAAAGACCGGATACGTCTCTGCAAGGCGTCGAAGGCTGTCCCATATCTGATTGTGTTAATAATCTCCTGCCTGCTTCTAAATGTTGGAGGTGAGTGGAGGAGCAGTGAGCAGGTGTTGTGTGGAATATTTCATGACTCAGTTGTTGATCTCGTTTCCCTGCCAGGAGCTGAGGAAGCCCTCCTACGCTGAGATCTGCCAGCGGGTGAAGGACGCCCCGACATCACAGCAGCCACCCGCCCCCAAGGAAGCCAAGCCAGCCTGCCCCGCCCCTGCAGGAGAGGAGCGGAAGTGCCCCGATGCCTCCACCCCCGCAGGGGACACAAAGGCCGCCAGAGAGACTTACCCCCCTTCCTCTAAAGCCGCCGTCAGACCCCCGAGGGAGGCCCGAAGGCCGGCTGGGCGGTGGGCCTCGCCGCCCCCACACCCAGGGAAAACCCCCAGCAAAGATCCCCACCACACCCCGCCCAAATCTCCGCAGTAGGGCGAGAGCCTCCTTCCCGTAAACCACGCTCCGCAGATGCGATTAAAAAAAAAGGAAATCTAAGTCAGGGCTACTCAATACTTCTACCCCAGAATCAGCAGTCACAAACGAGCATTGAGGACGCCTTCTTTTCTGGATCAGGGCTTGCAGACAAAAAGCACTTTACTGTGCATGTAGAGCACCGTTTCATTTTATTCTATTTATTTGCTTTTTTTTAATTTCCACTTTTATTTCTCATTACTCTTTTTTTGCATTACGTAGTTGTGTCGGCCCGGAGGTTGGCACAGAAAACACTGAAATTTATTCATTCTGTCTAAATGGCCTTGTGGGGTTAAATTAGTCTTGTGTGTGTGCAGCAGCAGCAGCAGCAGCAGGGCATTGTTGGAAGCCCCCCTCTCCCCCCCCCTGAGTGAGTGGATGATGGGAAAGCGTGGGTACAGACTCCACCTTTGTTGGCTCTCCATAGTGAGGGTTTGTTTGCATGTTAAGAGGCACTGTTGTGCGACTGTATGTAGCCTGATTATGGGTCATAATGTGCTTTTTTTTAATACATACTCACATCCATATGCAAGATCTTACAGCTCAATCTCATGACAAGCAGACTCGGATCGTTCGGTTTACACTGTCTCAAAGTGATTTCGTCTTCGTCGTGTGTTTTCAGCTTCAGTCGCTGAGGTTTTGCATCTGATCCTCTGCTGTTTTGCTCCCTCTGCTCCCCCCTGCTGGCTGTAGTAGTGCGCCGCCTGTGTCTGAGGGCTCATAGGAGATCAGTGCTGTTGTCGTGTCCGACAGGAGGACCTCACGGACGGCTGAAACCAAAAACTTTGCTTGGGAAGAATCTGCGCGTTCCTTGCTTAACTGTGTTGAAGTTTCCTGAAGTTTGAAAAGGAGCTCGGATATATTTACACCTGGGACCCGTCTTCACATCGTCATAGGATTGAAATGACTAACAGGTAAAAAAAACAAAAAACAAGTGTTGTAATCGCTTCAGTAGGTAAGTGCTCCTCCTCCTCTGTCTCTCCAACGAGGAGCTTTTCAATCAACTCCCGTCTTCACGTGAGTCCGCTTCCTCCTTCGCTCTTGTGGCCGTCTGCTGACATGTCCGACTACACACAGTTAGAAAGTAGGAACAACACTCAGATTTTTATCGTACGACTCAGAGACACGCTGTTATAACCGCGGCTGCGACACTTCAACGGTTGTCTCTGGTAATTCTGACGTCGGTTCTCCTGGAGAACTCGCCGTTTTTCCTTTCGGTGTTTTTCCGCCTCTGCATCCGTCTTCACCCTCCCTTTGCAAAAACCTTTACTTCCAATGAGTCATGTAGAAACTGAAGTATGGAAGCGTACCCGAGCCCAGGTTTAGAAATGTCTGAGTGATCCTTTTTAAAGGGTGTTTTTCCTGGTGGAGACATTTCACAAGACATTGGAGGGGCGACATTTAAAGCAGAGCTCGTTTCTAAAAGCTTCAACGCCGTCCTCTCGCCTTGTTTGTGTTTGAGAACGATGGAAGGAAACCAGGGATGATTCAGAATCCAGTCTGGACGAGAACACCGCTTCATTGGAGGTGAAGAAACACTGGTGAGCTGCTTATAGAAGAGAGGCCATTAACACTAGCTGCCAGACAAGTTCTCAGATCTTCACTCAGTTCAGTGTTCCTCCTGACAGGAGAGGAGGAGGAGGAGGAGGTGTTTTCAAGCTGAATATCCTGCTTAGGTAGAAGTAGAAGAAGCGCACCAGACTGGAGTTTTAGTGACTTCAGTCAGCAGTGGGATGTTTCTTCCTCAAACTCTTTCAAACAGCGGCATGTCGTCTGGTGATTTCTCCCGAGCTGCGGTGCTCAACATCAAACCCGGGGGATCGGTACCTTCAGCTCTCCGGTTTACGTCTACAGGACTTGATCTGCTCTGTAGAATCCAAAGCTTCATGTTTCCGACCTGAAGCTTCAAAAGGGAAATGATCTTAGGAACGTCTCTTTGGACGTATACGATGGGGTTTGAGCGTTTGAGGGCACGGTTTGGTTTTTTGGGCCTTTTTGTTTCTGTGTGGACGAGGGTTGTCGTTGAGGGAGTGCTTGTAAAGAATGATGAATAAGGAAAGTGAGACGGTTGGATAGATCTTGAATACTTTGGCTGAACCTCAAACAGGAGGTCACAGGTGGTTTTGGGATTCTTTGGGACGTTGTTGACCACATTGGAGTGTGAGCAAGATTGAGTAGGGGTTTGGGGGGGGGGGGGGGCTGACGAACCAAACATCCTGGAACATGTCAACATTTTCTGTCCTGGGTTTTAAAGTGTCTCTAAGCACACAGTCCTCTTACTGCTTCGCTCCTGTGTTCCCCCGGAGACATCGTGCCTGACAGAAGCTGAACTTTAAAAGCACAGAGTCAAAGGAGAAACCATCCTTTACTCACCTTCTGAACGGAGACACCACATGGTTAGGTTTTTGAGGAGGTCTGGAGGATCTGGTGGACCTTTTGTGATTTGCGTGGTACGAGTGCAGATGGCGGCGGCGGCGAAGTAGGGGGGAGGGGTTGTTGTTAAATTTAGGCTTTGGTTGGGACGTCTGTCTACTGTAGCAGCCACTTTTGCAGATAACCAAACCAAGTCTTGGACTTTTTAAACTGAAGCGGTCTGAGGGAGGAGGTAGAGGAAGCGGTCTTTGATAGAAGCAGGACGGAGGTGGATTCTGAAGTTGGTGTTTTTTGGAGGGGGGGGGGGCGTAATCTTTTCCCTTTGTGTGCTCGGGTTAATCTTTCACCTCAGATGCAAACCATCCTTAAAAAAAACCACTGTACTATACACACAATAAAAACCTACTCCACGTGGGACCATGCATGTCTCGCCAAAGTCTTCCTGCAACAAGAAGCATTCTGGGTAATCCCACTAAGAGAAAACAGGAGCCCATCTGGAGAAGGGAAAGCTTTATTTACAAGCCTGTACTCCTGCTCATAGCTGCTTTTGATTTGGACGCTAAATCTTGAGTTTGCTAAAAAAAAAAAATCTATTTTTGGATTTTTCTTTTGAAGGACTGAGATGCACTTGGATTGGTCGATTCTTTTCGTTTTTGCTATTTTTCTCATCGGTGGAAATGGAAAAAAAAAAAAGAAAAAAAGATACAAATGCACCATATCCACATATTTATAAACCAATGCTGTTTATTCCATGAGAAATATCGTTACCCTTTTCTTTTTTTTAGGGAGAGGAAAAGAATAGAGACGCTTCGCCGTCTCTAAATGTAAAAAAAAAAATGTCCATCCAGTGTTTGAGAAACTTGAATTTTATTTAAACTTGAAAAATGACTTTGCCTTAACTTTTATACAAGACAAGCATAGAGTTTATTTCTTTTCAAAAAAATCCCCAAGATGTTAAAGAAGTGTGGGAAGTATTCAGACGTCACAAGTCTTACAGAGAGAGAGAGAGAGAGAGAGAGAGAGAGAGAGAGAGAGAGAGAGAGAGAGAGAGAGAGAGAGAGAGAACACACTTAGCAGCATTTTCTTCTTTTCCCTGTTTTTGTAAAATGTACGAAAAGAATCATTTTGATTGTTGCTTTTTGTTTCTTGTTTGATAGTTTCAGGTTGTTATTTTGGGGAAGATTATAAACCTTGTAAATGCAAAACTAGTCAATACTGTATTAAATTTGTGCACTTTGAAGTGTGTGCTTTGCTTGTACAGTTGTAAATACTCAGAAAAATATAAGAGGTACCTTAAAATGATTATTAAAAATATATTGATCTTGTTGAATTATTAATGTTGCTATCAAGCTGGATGTAGGATATTAAAAAAAAAAACGTAATGTTGTGCTTTTTGGAAATATTTTTGTTGAATTTTTTGTTTTGTTTTTGTTTATAGTTTGGGTGTGCGGAGCTTGAATTCTGCTCCACTCTGCAGCGTGGGCAGGTTGTCTGATTGTACATTTTCATGTTTTCGTTTGTTGTCTTGCATTCCATTTTTTATTTTATTTTTTGCACCTGGGCATACAGGTGTGTCCTTAGCCCCTCCCCCTTTTCACTGTGCACTAATTGGAAAGAGCCTGTGGTACTGACAAGCATCTTTTATTACAAACATCGCAAAGCTGCGTGTCCACCGACATCCTCTTTTTAAGCTCTGGCTTTTATTTTCTGTCACCGTTCAGACCGGATCTTTAAGAAAGAGCGACTTTCTTTAAATATCTTTGAAGAAATATCTTTGAATATTACTGTTATAATAACCAGATCATTAGAAAATGAAAGATGTTTTCTGACGTAAGCGTTATCAACATGTAGACGATGACACTAATACCTAATACTCAAATAGATGTGGTGATGATATTTATACGTGTGCAACTTTTATTCAAACTGCAGTGTGTCCATACAAGCTTGGTCAGGGTGACGCCGACAGCTCATCTCCACAATCAGACGCGAAACAAGAGCAGGATGATTTATGACTCTTTGTGAATAGACTTTGAGACAAAGCAGAGTCGGGGAAAATGATGCGCACTTTCAAATGTGACTTCCCAAAAATGTTAATTCCGATTAACCCACCAATCTAAAGGTCAGAAAACTCCAAAAGCTGAATTGATTTAACACAGGGTCGCAGAGTCGGCGGTTCACAATGTCAAATAGTTACCGAGTGTGGCTAACACTAGCAGAGCTAGCACCACCACCTGTGCTGGTTCCTCATCGCTCTGGTGGAGTGTGTCAGTTTAACCAGACACAGCCGACATCACAAGGTCAACATACTGACAAACCACGCGTGATCTGTCACCTGTGCTCGTTTACATCCAGGTAGTAGAGCTTTAGAGCAGTATGGCAGCAGACGTTAACTGTGGTTAAAGCGTTGTTTAGTGGCTGGCGGCTGCGCTACAGCTTAGACACGGCTACGACTGACATTTAAAAAGTATTAACTTCTTTTAACCGACTGATAATTCTGCAGCTGACTAGCGAGGGTGACGACATTTAACTGTTAAGTCGATGAAACGCACACATCCTTAGACTAGACTATAAAGCGCTTGAGTCAGCCTAGCTAAGTAAAGAGCTAGCATGTTGCGAGTTAATCTGAAAAAGCTCAATTCTGCCTTTTTCGATTTTTTTCCAGTTTTTTTTTTTGGCTTCCGGAAACCGTCGCTGCACCCCGCTCCCGTTAGCTAAGAAAAGGTTACATGTCATAACTGAATACATCGTCATGTATCGTCTGTTTCCTGTTAGTCAATGAGCTTTTTTTAATCGCTGATTTCAAGGCAATTTTTTAATCCTTGAATCGAGCCGCGCTAGCCTTTTTCCTGTTATGAGCTTCAATGCTAAGCTAGGCTAACAACCCCCCCATGCCTCCCACTTTTGTGCTTTACAAACACACAAAATAATTACACCCTTTTTTCTAAAATGAACTCTTAGAAGATACCGCGCTACTCTTATTAGCACACGACAGCTCCCGCTCCGATGAACAGAATCAAGTAATGTTTCAGGCTAGCCGCCGTTAAACACCGACTTTCGTGAACTTGTGGTTTTACTTGAATTTAATCGAAGGGGAGTTTTGCTTATTATCGTCAGTTATTGAAGATCTTAATGTAACTAGCTGTACGAGATCTTTGCTTTGATCAATCATAAAATTATCCGACTTAAGTTTTATACGCACAAAAAGTGCCGAAACTAAGTTCTAAATCATGCCGGACGTTGTACGCCAACTTAAAGGACTTTGGTGGAATGTGAAAAGGTTGAGGTTTCATTCGCTCTCCTACGTTCAGTGCGTAGCTACAGCTTGGATCTGGACAGAAATCGGTGATTGATTAAAGAATCGAGAAGCAGAAGCTGTGCGGACGTCGGCTCTCTGTATCATCACCACGTTGTTGCGCGCCGATGTTAGCCCGACCTCTTACAGCCAGCTTAAAGAGCGATGCCTGATGGACACGCCCCCTGTTCCCGTGCTTTAAGGTTGATCTGATACTTGGCGCCCCATTATCAGAGCCGAAGCACGATAAAGCACAGATCATTTCACACCTTCAGCTTGTACGGCAGCAGCAACACTCGAGGGCGGGGGGGTAAATGTTTCAAGAAGCCAACCTGCAAAGACGACCGCAAATTTGAAGGCCCCATGGATTGTACGTTTTGGCACATTTCTTTAGAAGCTCTTTTGGGAAATGGAGCGAAATATGCGGTTAGTTGTCGTCGTAGCAGGTTGAGCTTTAAAGTTCCCTCCCAGGGTGTTGATGCAGCTACCAGACGGACACAAACTGAAACCTGCTCGGTGTTTTCACGTCTGTTTCTTGAGCGGTTTGGTTTCCGGTTCACGATCGTCCGCTTTCATCGCTTCCCCCTTCCTGAGAAACAAATGTTCAAAGTGTTTTCTTCTTTGGCTTTTTATTTGTTTTGTTGTTTTTTGGGGGAGTGGGGGCACAGAAGCAGAGGCTCAACTGGAATCACTCTTTGTTTTTGTTTTCAGGTTTCAGAGCGAGTGTTCCTGCACGTTCAGTACAGTGACACCCGCAGGTTGAGATGTCTGTTAAAACCATTTGATCACATGTGGACTGCATTTTGATGTGGCAAAGAAAACCAATAACTGTGCCATTATCCAGCTGTTGTTTTTGTCTTTACTGGGCAGTTAAACCTGTACATAGCTGAGCGCTTGCCATCTCGGCTTTAGTTTTTCGTTTTGTTTTTTTTAAGATGTGATTTTCTTGTTGTTGTTTTTTTTTTGTTTCCTTTTGAAAGTCCATCAAAGACTTCTCGCATCAGGAGAACTCTACAATGTGACACCACTGACTGTAGGAGCAGATTCTGTGCATTGTAACTTTGCGGTCGATCCCTGCTGAGGTCGCGGCATGTTTGACCTCTGAACTTTTGAGAAGCTGATAACAAACTGGGCATCCTGAACTGTGATTGTGTGCATGTGTGGAATAATTAAAAATGTACCACCCATAAAAACCCAGACCGACGCAAATGTGTGGTGGGGGGGGAGCGGGCGGGGTGGACTCTTTTCCTAAAGTGCGGTTCCTCAGACTGCATGGTACCGCTCCTGAAGGGATCTCCTCACTCTGGCGGCCGCGAGTTTCTGCACGCCTCTCCTGTATCATGAACACAAACGCTCCATTTGTGGCGTTTTGAGAAGCTCCTCCTTCTCATGGACTTCCACATGGAGCCTCATATCAGCCTGTCGGTCGGTCGCCTCAGCTCTCTGACTCCTCCCTCCTGTTTTCCCGTTTTTGACAGTGCCATTTTTTATTTTATTTTATTGCTGTTGTTTTGGGTTTTTTTAACTCGAGGGTTGCATCTTGTCGTAAAAAAAGGACTCCCTTGAGGTTGTGTGTTTTTTCTTTGTCAAAGATAAAATGCACACCAACTGACTGGAACGAGACTCCATGTCTTTATCAACTCACTGTGGTTTAGCTCATTAACACTCGTACCCTGCTACGCTAACAGCTGTGGACAATCGATGACCCCCATCACGTTGGGGTTCGGACTGATAACTTTGCCTAACGACACCTTTAACAGATGTGGGATGGAGGCAGCGTTCAAGAGGGCTTCTTCTTTGTTTTCATCTTGATTTTTCTTTCTTTTTTTTGGTCTATTCTTCCATCGAGACTGGAATCAAGCGTACATGTCAGCTATAGATAATTTAAGTTACTCTGTGTCATGATGTAAAACTGTCTAATTTGGAGAAAAAATGTAGCTTACTGAAAAATAAAGATTTAGGCACTGTTGAAGAGCCGCTGTTTGTTTTTCAACTTCTTCTGAAAATATGTTCCGCTAACAAATCTCATATTTTTAGCTTCTCTACGAAGGAGAGCCGCAAGTAGGATGAAAAATATTTGAGGTTTCAAGAGTCTTAATGTTGTGGAAATAGTTGCATTATTTTGAGAAAAATGTTAAGAGAAAAAAATTCGGAATTTTATAAGCAAACATCATTAATTAGCAAAAAAGACGTAAACTTAGATTAAAGTCGGAATTACTGAGAAAAAAAGTCGTTAATTTAAGAGACTGAACTCGTCAATTAACCAAGCGGCAACCTCCGACTAAAAGAAATGAAGCCAATGCAGAAGTCCTAAAAACTGCAGTTCCTCAAAAGTCCACTTAAGGAACAGAAAAGATTAAAGCAGAACAGAATAGAATAGATCAAGGCAGAATGGAACAGAATAAGTCAAAGTAGAATAGAATAGATCGAAGCAGAACAGAATAGATCAAAGCAGAAAGGAATAGAATAGATCAAAGCAGAACGGAACAGAATAGATCGAAGCAAAACAGAATAGATCAAAGCAGAACGGAACAAAATAGATCAAAGCAGAAAGGAATAGAATAGATCAAAGCAGAACGGAACAGAATAGATCGAAGCAGAACAGAATAGATCAGCAGAATAGAATAGATCAAAGCAGAAAGGAATAAATCAAAGCAGAATAGAATAGATTAAGGCAGAATGGAACAGAATAAGTAAAAGTAGAATAGATCAAAGCAGAAAAGAACAGAATAGATCGAAGCAGAATAGATTAGATCAAAGCAGAAAGGAATAGATCAAAGCAAAACAGAATAGATCAAAGCAGAACGGAACAGAATAGATCAAAGCAGAACGGAACAGAATAGATCAAAGCAGAACGGAACAGAATAGATCAAAGCAGAACGGAACAGTATAGATTAAAGCAGAACGGAACAGAATAGATCAAAGCAGAATAGATTAAAGCAGAACGGAACAGAATAGATCAAAGCAGAACGAAACAGAATAGATCAAAGCAGAATGGAACAGAATAGATCAAAGCAGAATGTTGGACTGTTGACACTGTGGTAAGAACGTTAGTGTGGTCTTAGGCTGGTCTTGAGAGAGGCCCCGGATGTGAGAGCATCCTGAGGAGCTACTGGACCCCGACCATCTCTGAGAGGGAAGAGTGGAGCTACATCCTGTCCTGTGATCCAGAGCTGGTGAGAGCATCTCTAAGCTGCTGATCTCTACAAAGTCACTTAAACCAGAAGAAGGAGTGATAACAGCAACAATGTTCAAAGCAGAGACGTCTGCCTCATTTATTTTTAAAGGATTGAGTATTTAACAGCTAGGTGATTATGAAGAAATCTGGGTAATAAAGCCGCTTACGAGCACTACATATCAAAAATGTGATATTTGTACCCTTTCAAAGTGACACCAAATATTGCCCTATTCTCTCCATGACTTCAATTCCCATGATTCACCTTTGCACAACCAGAGTGAAGGCGTTTGAAGTGCATCGTGTCTCCACATCCTTGGTTAGCAGTATAACAGCGCCCTCATGTGTTGAGCTTCAGTTTCCACAGTACAGCTGTGAACCTGCCTGGATGCTCTCCGAGGGAAGGTACGAAAACCTTTTAATGTGTGTTGTTATATCGTATTATGTAAGTTAGTTCACGGCACATGGGAGACATAGGATAGAATAGACTCTGATCTCAGAATCACGGCTTTGATTCTAGAACTCAGACTTTGATCTCAGAATTCTGTCTTTGGTCTTAGACCCCTGGTTTTATCTCAGTATTCTTGCTTTGATCTCAGACTTCAGAGAGACACATCAAATAAACGTCACCTCATTCTCACCATACTCATGTCAGCTATTGTGCTGCTGCATTCAGGGCACATGGGAAATGTAAGGTAGAATAGACTTTGATCTTTCATCTCGGAATCACTGCTTGGATTCTAGAATTCTGGCTTTGATCTCAGAATTCTGAATTTGGCTTTATGTTCAGGATTCTGAATTTGTCCTTAAAATTCTGTCTTTGATCTCAGAATTCTGGCTTTGTTTCTAGAATTCTTGCCGACTTTACTCATGTCAGCTATTGTGCTGCTGCATTCAGGGCACGTGGGAAAGATAGAAAAGAAGACAATGCTACATAAAATGTTGGTTTTAAAAAAGTGAAAAATGAAAGAACAGACTCAGTTCTCAGACAAAGCTGAAGAGAACTGAAAAGGACAGAGACTTGAGGACAAATGCTCTTCAGCTCCAAACATGGACATGTTTGACAGCCTGCAATGACGACATGAAGAAAACACTCTGTTCATGTTTGTTTATTTATGATGTCAAACTTCAGTTTGCTCACAAATCAGATCAGTAAAGTTCAGAGATTTCATGAGCAGGGTCACTTTATCCACACAATCAGAATCTCAGCAATGTCAAAAGAATGTATCTTGTTAAGTCTTATAAAACCTCTCAGCGCCTCATCACAACAACCTTTGGACTGACAAAAAGTGCTCATAGATTTCTTGTCATAACATACGTTAGAAAGGAAAGTAGTAGCAAAAGTATTTCTCTGCTTTAACTATTTCACCCCCCAAAAAAGGCACAAACACATTTGATTTGAAGAACAAATAAATCAGAGTAAAGACTAAAAGAAGGTCAAATTGTGACCGACTAATTACACCTCCCTTTTTACACAGCGTTGATAAAAACGTTCACGTCTAGGTTTCAGATATACAAAAACAAAACAAGGAACGTTTAAACCACGTCATAGAGAAGAAGACAAAAGAGGGAGTTTAAACCATCATGGGTCCACCTCAGTTTAATATTTCTTGGTCACCTTATTTTTGTTATGAATGTACAGACTGTGATGGACCGACACTTTACATCACGTTAGGTCTCTTAAATGACTTCTATCTATTTTTTCAGTTTACAGAACTCAGCCGTGTCTTCAGGATAATAAAACCCGATTCCAGCATAGAGAGGCTGAGTGAATGTGGTCTGGTATCTGTAGAGGCGAGTCATGGTTCCAGTGATGCTGTACAAGGACACAATACCTGCTCCGTGATCCACGTACACTCCTACTCTGGAGGACCGAGGACCTGGGAGAGCAGCGCTGACTTGACAGTGCCAGAAGTTATAACTTTTGTTGTCACAATCTAACGCCCAAGATTTGTCGCTGTGCCCAAACACACATTCAACCGAGCTCTCTGCTCTGCTGATGTTCTTGTATGAGAGTGCGACATAAACTCCTCCTTTCCACTTCACCTCCCAGTAACAACGTCCAGTCAGACTCTCGTTACTCAGGACCTGCCAATAATCCATGAATCTGTCTGGGTGACTAGAATGAGACTGTTTTTTAATCATTAATGTTGCTTTTTTGTTCCTCTTAGATAATAACACATGATGATGTGCTGTGTTTGGATCCAGTGTGATATCACATGCATATTTTAATAAGTCAGCTCTGGTGTTAGGTTCTGGTTCTGGTCTTGGTTTTAACTGTAAAACGCAGACGTATGTCCATCCCTCTCTCAGAGCGTCATGTAGTTTATCTCTGACTCCTGACACAGCCGCTGTCATGTCCTCAAAGTACTTCAGAGGACGGGTCTTGATGCTGGATGAGTGTGTAGATCCACTGAGTGCTGACAGTGAGGGGTAGTCCTGTAGAAACTGGTTGTGGTCCTCTGTGTGTGCCAGCTTCTGCAGCTCAGCGTCTCTCCTCTTCAGCTCAGTGATCTCCTGCTCCAGCTTCTCCTGAAGCTCTTTGACTCGACTCACTTCAGTTTCCTGCTGAGATCTGACCCGCTGCTTCACATCAGAGCGTCTTTTCTCCATGAGACGGATCAGCTCAGTGAACATCTCCTCACTGTGCTCCACTGCTTTATCAGCGGAGCCGTTGATAGCCTCCACCTCCTGTTGAAGCAGCTTCACATCTTTCGCTCTGTCCTGGATTCTCTGCTGGATGTTTAGTCGACTCCCCTCGAGCTCTCTCTGCCTCTCAGTCCTTTCTGCTGCAGCTGAGACCGTGTCGTGGCCTTTATGTTCGTCCATTAAACAGAGATAACAGATAGACTGCTGATCAGTACGGCAGAATATCTTCATCACCTCATCATGACGAGAGCAGACGTTCTCCTGGAGCTTCTTGGAGGGCTCCACCAGCTTGTGTTTCTTCAATGGAGGGACTTCAAAATGAGGCTGGAGGTGTTTCTCACAGTAAGAGACCAGGCAGACTAGACATGAGTTGCAGGCTTTCCGTTTCCTCCCGGTGCAGACGTCACAGGCCACATCTTCAGGTCCAGCATAGCAGTGATCAGCAGGAGCAGCTTGGAGTCCAGTCTTCTTCAGCTCCTCCACTAAAACTGCTAGAATTGTGTTTTTCCTCAGGACAGGCCTCGGTGTGAAGGTCTGCCTACACTGAGGGCAGCTGAAGTCGGTCTTCTCATCCTGTGTATCCCAGTGGGATTCAATACACCTCTTGCAGTAGCTGTGTCCACAGGAGGTAGTCACCGGATCCTTGAGTAGATCCAGACAGATGGAACAAGATATCGTTTCCTCGTCCAGCTGAACCTCTTTCTGGGCCATTTCTGTCTGAGCTTCTTTGAAACTTTGATCTACACAAAGCGTTTGTGCAGTGGATGTCAGCTCTTGTCGTTTACATCCGTCTTTAAACTTCGGATCTAAAGTGGAAAAAGAAAACATACGGTCAGAGTGGAGCTGGCTGTGTTTGACAGCGGGAAGAAGAGTGAGGGGTTAGTGAGCAAAGATTAATTTCAGGGAGGAGGAGCACTTTGAGAGAGATGCTCATTTAAAGCCAAACCACATCCTGCTCTTAGTACAACAGCATGGTAGAAGAGTCCGGGTGATAGACTGGCCTCCCTGCAGAGTCCCTGAACTGTTGAGCAGCCGCAATCCTACATCTGGCAAGAATGGGGCATTTCAAGTTCGGAACTCATAAACTGGTCTCCACAGTTCCAAAGTGTCGTGCTTTCAAAAGAAGTGGTGACATAACCCTAACCGCTGCTCACATACGTCAGCGCGTCCGCCACATTGGTTTTATTCTTTTTTAACAAACAGATCCCAAAATGTCAAAATAAACACCACCCTCTCTGACACCAAATCTATTAGTACTGGAGCACCTCAAGGCTGTGCGAGTTCCCCTATCCTCTTTACACTCTACACTAACGAATGTAGCAGCAGCCTCCCTGGTAATCTGATTTTTAAGTTTTCAGATGATACAGCCATTCTCAGTCTGCTGTACCAGGACTCAGGTCTCTCGTCATACTTTACTGAGATACAGACTTTTGTTCAGTGGTGCGATGATAACCACCTTTAAATCAATGTGAAGAAGACACAGGAGATGGTGTTTGACCCTCGCTCTGTGGGTGATCACACTCCAGTCCTTATTCGTGACAAAAACATCTGTCAGGTCAGCTCCTACAAATATTTAGGTGTCCACCTGGATATTAAGTTCAGCTGGGAGGCCCACATTGATAACCCGTGTTCCCGCATACAGCAAAGATTGTACTTTTTACGTGGGCTCAGGGTGTTTGGTGTGAATCAGCAGGCTGTGTTTTTGTTTTATCAGGCTGTACTGGAGAGTATCATTAGGCATGGGATGACAGCATGGTACGGTAACCTCTCTGTTCAGCTCAAAACCAAACTCTCTCGCCTGGTGCAGACTGCCAGGAAGGTCATAGGGAAGACTGGCAACCCTTCCCTACAGGCCATTTATGAGCAGTGTGTTCTTGGGCAGGCCCAGAGAATACTTGGAGACCCGTTGCACATCCTTTACTCTCAGTGTGAACTTTTACCATCCGGAAGAAGGTACAGAGTCCCCAAGTGTAAATTGAATCGCTTTAAAAACTCCTTTGTGCCGACCTCTATCAGAGTTTTAAATAGTAAATAGCCTGTTAGGGTGGGGACAGTGTCATGGTGCTCTCTCTTTAAGAGTATGCTGTGTATTGTATGAATGTGTATTATTTATTGTACTTGTCTTATTTATTTATGTGTTCTTGTGTCATTGTGGTGATTTTTGTAGGAGCAGGTAACGTGCAGCACTGATGTCAAAGACAAATTTCCCTACGGGGACAATAAAGTACATCGTATCGTACATTGAATGTGGCGGGTCTTTCGTGTAAACTGATTAAAATAGATGTGAAAACTGTCTGTTTTTTTCTTCGTTTGACTAACTGTATGTAATAATCTTGAAAATGCAAATAATAATTTTTTTTTTAAAAGATGTGAAAACTGGGTTTTTTGAAAAAAATAAATGTACAGTTGCATTTAACTCGTTTTGATCAACCGTTTATACAAGAAAAGATTTAAATTAATGTAAGTACTAAAAACGAAAATTGTTTGAAAAAAAGGAACAAAGTCTGTTCATCAAATTAATAAAAGGCTGTATCTGGCAGCGAGTCTGCTTTGTAGCAGTGGAATGATAAATAAACTACATAACAGAAGTTAAAGACATTTTTGAATTGTATAATGATATTATTTCATGAAATAAAACATGCAGTAGTTACTGTTATACTGTTATATTCCCAAAATATCTCTGTTTCACTTTGATCACTTTACTCATTTTTTAAAAATATATATATTTCTTGGCCTTTTTGCCTTTATTTTTTTTACAGGACAGCTGAAGAGAGACAGGAAATGGTCGACGGGGATACTTCCTAAAACTGTCAGTTAGAATAAATGATAGGTAAGTACATAGATTTTGACAAATCTCTGGTTGCGCCACCTGACATATTTTAGGGTGTTCCCGAGTTAAGAAAAGGGTAAAAAAAATACAAATTTAAACACTTAAAAAAACATGTGTTCAAACAAGCCTTGTTGAATACATTATTCCAGACACAAAAAAATGCATTGCAACCATTCTGGAAACACTTTAAAAAAAACTTCTTTGAGGCTTATTTGTCAACGACCCTTAAACAGTGAAGGAGTTTTTAAAAGTTAATGTTAAGGCTGTGGAGACTTCTACAAAATATTTGTGGCGTATACTTGGAAAGCTCTGCTGATGGTAATAAGTCAAATTTACATATGTGGCCATATAATATATATATTTACATATGTGCCCATATAATATATATATTTACATATGTGGCCAAATAATATATATATATATATATATATATATATATATATTTACATATGTGGCCACATATATATATTTATATATGTGGCCATATAATATATATATTTACATATGTGGCCATATAATATATATATTTACATATGTGGCCATATAATATATATATTTATATATGTGGCCATATAATGTATATATGAGGCCATATAATATATATATTTACATATGTGGCCATATAATATTTATATTTATATATGTGGCCATATAATATATATATTTACATATGTGGCCATATAATATATATATTTATATATGTGGCCATATAATATATATATTTATATATGTGGCCATATAATATATATATTTACATATGTGGCCATATAATATATATATTTATATATGTGGCCATATAATATATATTTGCATATGTGGCCATATAATATATAAATATATATATTATATGGCCACATATATAAATATATATATGTGGCCATTGATGCCCCTAAATAATGGAATACCTTCCAACAGACTTTGAAGCTGAAATCCATTCCTTCTTTTGCAGAGTTTAAGACTTTGATATCCGACCACTGTGTTTCAAACTGTATCTGTTTTAATTAATCTATTATTTTGTGTATGATCGTGTTTGTTTGTTTGTTTGTTTGTTTGTTTGTTTGTTGTTCTAATGTGCCTGTGATCTCGACGACATTGGAAATGAGTGAAACCTCAATGTCTTTTAAATAAAGGTTTTGAATTGAATTGAATAACAACAATCAGGAGCCATGTTTCTACGTATATCTGTTGGCTACACGCATCTTTGCAGATTGCCACATTCAACATGGCGGAGACGTTGACGTACTCTCAGCCAGTCAATGTGGCGTCAACGTACATATCTATGGTGATAAGGTCCATGTCATAAAACTTTCACTCTAGCCAGACACTCAAAGTTAGAAACCCTGTAGTTTAATACTCGACATGTCCACACAAAGTGTCTCTAAGTGTCTGATATCTGAGTCACTCCTTAAAGCTAACACAAACATTAGCATCATGAAGCTAACTGTACAGCTAGCTAGGTAGCTCAAAGACAGGATTCATAACGGGTCTTAGAAGTCACCAAGGTTTCTCTTACCTTCCAAAAACGACCTGAATGAAGATGACACGTCGAGAAAGTGAATTTAAAATAACTCAGAGGAAGTTTTTAACCTGAAGGGAGCACTGTTCCACTTTCCTGCTCCGTCGTGAGGGTGAAGGAGGAGGCGGGAATAAACGCACGCAAAGGTTTCTGGGATATGAAGTCTGTTCCTTCCTGACACACCTGAGGGAAGCAAGGCATCCGATTAGTGATGGGAAGTTCGGCTCTTTTCAGAGAGCCGGCTCCCAAAGAATAACCGACTCTTTCGACTCCCGAACGGCTCTTAATTTAGGATCTTTTGTAGCCGAATATTTTACCTTAAAAACTAATGGTTTGTGTTGAAAAGCCTTTAACTGTGTTTTTATAAGTTTTAAGACTTATAACTGACCAGTTTTGTGCATTTATTCTGTTACAAAACCATTCTTACCTTTGTTTAATATTTTAATCAAACTTTTTTATTATTAACAAAAAACTGCAAACATATCCACAGAACCAGAACCTGGGGTTGTGATTAGGGTTAGGGTTAGGGCTGGATTAGGGTTAGGATTAAGGTTAGGGTTATGATTAGGGTTAGGGTTAGAACCAGAACTAAACTTAAGCAAACAGAACCAGAACCAAACTCAAGCAAACTCAAGCAGAACCAGAACCAAACTCAAGCAAACCGAACCAGAACCGAATCAGAACCGGACCAGAACCGAATCAGAACCAGAACCGAACCAGAACCAAACCGAACCAGAACCGAACTCAAGCAAACAGAACCAGAACCAAACTCAAGCAAACAGAACCAGAACCAAATCAAGCAAACAGAACCAGAACCAAACTGGAGCAAACAGAACCAGAACCAACTCAAGCAAACAGAACCAAACTGGAGCAAACATTATTAATGTCCTCAGGTTGGCATTGAGAAAAATCAGATGCCTCAGCTTGGATGGGATGATCCGGTTTCTCCTCTCAGTGAGTATTTGCCCGGTCTTTGAGAAGAACCCTAACCCTCTCAGAAGGAACAGATGAAGCCTCGATACACAGCCTCCCCTCCATCACCTGTATCCTATTCCTATATCCTCACATGTGATTGGCCGCATGGCCGCCATGCTGGCCAATCAAAATAAAGTTCTGCTGTGAGCAGAGCTGGGGCTGAGCTATGAGAGAGCTAAGCAGGGAAAGGAACAAACTGGGAGCCGGTGAATCAGAAGAGCCGGCTCGCATCGAGAGAGAGCCGGCTCTTCTGATTGACTATAAAGCATCGTCTCTCAGAGACGCAGCTTTTGATCATGACACATCACTACATCCGATGTCCCTCTAGCGGACTTGTTGGATTTTTTCTTCCCTTTAAAAAAAAAATCAAAATAATAGCACAATAGCTAAATCTCAATATTCTGCCTTTGATCTCCAAATTTTGGCTTTTATTTCAGAATTCTGCCTTTCATAAGCCACCAAGACGGCGTGCTATCAGTTCACATACGACTGCTTGGTACTGACTGGTCCTGTTGCATGTTTAGAGGAAACCTTGCTGTTACTCAGCAATATAAGACACAAGAGCACATATCAAGCTTAACAGATTTTTATTGGTCACTGTGTACAAAGTTTAAAGATCACTTACAATATCGCTCGCTCAAATAGAGACTCGACACACATGCGGGCAAAATTTCTTCCGTCTATTTCAGTTTACAAAGCTCAGCTTTGTCTGTGACATACAGTCCAGCATGTAGAGGCTGAGCGAATGTGGCCTGGACTCTGTGGAGGAGAGTCATGGTTTCAGAGACACTGTAGAAGGACAGAATACCTGCTCTGTGATCCAGGTACACTCCTACTCTGGAGGACCAAGGACCTGAGACCGGAGTCCTGACATTGTTGTACCAAAAGTTATAACTGTTGTTGTCACAATATAGAGCCCAAGATTTGTCATTGTGTCCAAATCCACATTCGATGGCGCTCCCTGCTCTGCTGATGTTCTTGTATGTGACTGCTATAAAAATTCTTCCACTCCAATCCACCTCCCAGTAACTACGTCCAGTCAGACTCCCTTTACTCAGGACCTGCCACCAGCCAGTGAATCTGTCTGGGTGACTAGAGTAAGATTCGTGCTGATCCATTACTGTTGCTTTTCTGTTCCCATCAGATAATAACAGCATTGTGTGTGCTGTGTTTGGATCCAGTGTGATTAAACGTGAATATTTTAAGAACCCAGCTCTGGTCGTGGGCTCTGGTCGTGACAATAAATTATCCACTTCAGTTGCTGTCTGTGAGATCCTTTGCCATTTCTCTCTCTGAACTTTCTCTATGGTCTTGGGCTCTGGTTCTTGTTTTAGTTCTGGGTTTGAAAGTAAAACATCAGTCCCTGTCTGTGAGATGTTTGTCCATCCCTCTCTCAGAACGTCATGTAGTTTATCTCTGACTCCTGACACAGCCGCTGTCACATCCTCAAAGTACCTCAGAGGACGGGTCTTGATGCTGGATGAGTGTGTAGATCCACTGAGTGCTGACAGTGAAGGGTAGCTGTGTAGAAACTGGTTGTGGTCCTCTGTGTGTGCCAGCTTCTGCAGCTCAGCGTCTCTCCTCTTCAGCTCAGTGATCTCCTGCTCCAGCTTCTCCTGAAGCTCTTTGACTCGACTCACTTCAGTTTCCTGCTGGGATCTGATCTGCCGCTTCACATCGGAGCCTTTCTTTAACATGATACGGATCATCTCAGTGACCATCTTCTCACTGTGCTCCACTGCTTTATCAGCAGAGCCGTTGATAGCCTCCGCCTCCTGTTGAAGCAGCTTCACATCTTTCTCACTGTCCTGGATTCTCTGCTGGATGTTTAGTCGACTCCCCTCGAGCTCTCTCTGCCTCTCGATCCTTTGTGCTGCAGCAGTAACCGTGTCGTGGCCTTTATGTTCGTCCATTAAACAGAGATAACAGATAGACTGCTGATCAGTACGGCAGAATATCTTCATCACCTCATCGTGACGAGAGCAGACGTTCTCCTGGAGCTTCGTTGAGGGCTCCACCAGCTTGTGTTTCTTGAATGGAGCTGCTTCAAAATGAGGCTGAAGGTCTTCTTCACAGTAAGAAGCCAGACACTGCAGACAGGACTTACAGGCTTTCCGTTTCCTCCCGGTGCAGACGTCACAGGCCACATCTTCAGGTCCAGCATAGCAGTGATCAGCAGGAGCAGCCGGGAGTTCAGTCTTCTTCATTTCCTCTGCTAAAACTGCTAACATGGTGTTTTTCCCCAGGACAGGTCTCGGTGTGAAGGTCTGCCTACATTGAGGGCAGCTGTAGACTTTTTCCTCATCCTCTGTATCCCAGCGGGTTTCAATACAGGTCAGGCAGTAGCTGTGTCCACAGGGAACAGTCACCGGATCCTTCAGTAGATCCAGGCAGATTGGACAAGAGAAGGTTCCCTGGTCCAGCTGAACTCCTTTCTGAGCCATTACTGTCTGAGTTTCACTTCCAAAGATTTGTTTGGTAGAATGTTTTATCCCTGATCTACACAACATGTGTTTGTGCAGTGAATGTCATCTCTTGTTGGGTTCACCAGTCTTCAGAATGCCGACCTGAGGGGGAACAAAGAAGTATATGGTTAGATGTGGACTAACAACTTTTGTCTGTGATCATAGCATCCACAAATTCAGGTTAAAACTGTGCTATGCAAAGAGGACACCATTTATAAACAAACTGCAGTTCATCAAGCGTCCACTAGAGGGTGGGTGCCGAAACACTGGAAACCACATATGCCCATTCAAGAAAGACGATCTTTACGGCAGAAATAAACATGTTTACAGCCTGGTTCAAAAAACAGTTTACATCCAAGTAGCTGATTTTAGCTCGGTATTTTCCAAGATATTACATTTACAAGTTTTGCCCAAATAAGGACATGCCTGACTTGATGCAGTACGTATTGCTTACTACATTGGAAGGTAGTATGTAGCAGGCGGTTTCGAAAAAAGCCATTGACTTAGGTTTGTTGTTAAAATCCTGTGAAACTCATGACTGACAACCATAGTTTGTTTATTGTATGTTTTATTTTGAAATTCCACAGCGGAAGTCCGTTTCGTAGTGAAGCGGGAAAACCAAGCGGCAACCTCCAGTCTCAAACGATGAAGCCCATGCGGAAGTGTTATAAACTGCAATACATCGAGAATCCTCTTGAGGCTGGCTGCAGAAACACCGAAAACCACATAGACATGAACGGGAAAAAGACGATCTTTGCAGCATTAATAAACATGTTTACAGCCTGGTTCAAAAAAACGTCTTGGCCCTAAGAAGCTAATCTCTCTATCGGCACACACTGTTCGGGGGAGAATAATTTTTTTAACGTGACGGTTCAGAAGATATTAAGATTTCGAGTTTTTGCCCATATAAGGACATGACTGGCGTGACTCCCTGTCGGGAACACATAACTATTGGCTAGGAGGCTCACACTACGTCACACTCTGCCTGGTTGAGTTCCGCATTTCCAATATGGCTGCCGCCGTTGATTGGCTTCCAAACAGCTCTCAGGAACAGATGGGTGACGTCACGGATACTACCATACGACCATATTTTATACAGTCTATGGTTTGAGCTAGTGTGAGGTAAAGAGGCGGGCCTTTAGCCTTTTCGCTAACAGCTACAGTGTTCCCGTTTTAGTGTGTCAGTCCTTAAGTGGGCAGAACTTGTAATCTCAATATCTTCTAAACTAATGCTTTACAAAAAAAACCAGCCCTGTCCAGTGTGTGCTGATAAATAAATTAGCCCTTCAGAGCTAAGCTGTTTTTTGAACCAGGCTGTAAACATGTTTATTTTTGCTGTAAATGTCTTTGAATGGGTGTGTATGTGGTTTCCTGTGTTTCTGCAGCCAGCCTCAAACGGGTGCTATAAACTGCTGTTTAAAACACTTCCGCATTGGCTTCATATTTTGAAACCGGAAGTTGGCGCTTGGTAACAACAAGCAGCGTTGAAAACACGAGTGAGTGGAAATACGTGGCACGTTTGAACACACAACACTCTACAGCAGCGTGGGTCTGAGGTAGTTTGGGACATTACAGTTATAAACTAAACAAAGACGACTTCACTACAACAGCTACAGATACACCTTCCATTGAAACCAGCCACCACAACATCAGACCCATTCGACCCTATGATTCGACCGAAAGTCGCCAGTTAACTGAGTCGCCTGTTGAACCGAAACACCCGTTAACTCACAGACTTGGTATTTTAACCCGTTTTAAAGACAGTTAAAGTTGTTCTTACCTGTTAAACTCGCTCTATTGGAAGATCAGAATGTCCACAAGCAGAACTTTCAATGTTTCATCAGCAGAGTCCGACCGTATACTGCAGTAACCCCCTCTGTTTCCTCCTACCTATACTGTACCCGGAAGAGATACTTGAGGTAGGCGGATCATGTCGACGCAAGGGATCCTGGGATATGAAGTCTGTTCCCGAACAGATAAGCTATTACTTTATTCAGTTGTTACAGCAACCAAGACATAAGTATAATCAAGAAGAAGTATCAATAAGTAAAATAAAAAAATAAATAAAATTAAATTAAATAAAGTAAAATACAATTAAATAAAATAAGATAAGTAAAAACAATAAAGCTAGAATACAATTTAGATATGTACAATGTTACAATAGGATTTAGATTAAATAGCAGTAATTGCAGGCAGTATTAATGTTTCAGTAGTGACAGGTTGACATTGTGTGATTAGAGTTGGTAATGACAGATTAAGCAACAAATAAAAATAAATATGGGTATGTAATATGACCATGAGTTGTAGTTACAATAATAATGTTATATAACATAATATAATATAGCAAATATGATTATATAATACAATATATTATGCATTATAATAATGCCAGCAGCAAGAGGCAAGAGGTCAAGTCAAGAGGCAAACAGCTTTGTTTTTTTTCAACTTTCTTTATAAATGTACATAACAAACAATGGGGACATTCAGATGGAACATCATACATAAACAATTATTAAAGATACAGAACAATACAGCTTCATTTCTTAATTTAAGGTGAATGATAACATTATACTTACATATAAAATAAATAATAATAGAAGTTAAGTAAGGAAAGGGAATCATTTTACAATTCAGTGAGGAATTATTCTAGTGCTCTTGGTCCTTTCCTTTTTTTCAACGATTGTATGTACATTTTTAATTCATTTAGAAAAACAACAAATTTGGGGGATATTTCATCGTCCTGTTTTTGTGAATAAAGAATTTTGAGAGGCATAGAATTATGTTACAGCAGATTTTCCTCACTTTTGTTTTTTAATATCAAACCCATAGTTTTGTCATTTATTGAAAAAGATTTTGGAATTAATTACATTTTTACTTTTAACCATTCACTGGTTTATAACGATTTTATTCAAACGTATTTGTTTAAAATGTCAACACATTGCAAAGACTGTTGAACATTTTAATTAATTAAGATTAAAAAATTATTTTCAAACTTATTTATTTTGATTAATCAGATACAGTATGCAGTACGTATAGCTTACTACATTGGAAGGTAGTATGTAGCAGGCGGTTTCGAAAACAGCCATTGACTTAGGGTTGTTGTTAAAATCCTGTGAAACTCGGGACTGACAACCATAGTTTGTTTATTGTATGTTTTATTTTGAAATTCCACAGCGGAAGTCCGTGTCGTGGTGAAGCGGGAAAACCATAGACTGTAAAAGGGGAAAACCAATGATGAGTGTAGTTCATGTTCCAGTTCAAGTGTGACACTGAGAAATACTGTACATCATAGACAGTTTTCACAGAATAAATGAAGCTAGTTAAAAGCTAATAATGGCATTTCATGACAAATGGTGAATTAAGTTGAATCATTATGGGATGTTTGGAGCTCAGTAGGGACTAGTGATGTGTCAGTTGTGATCGACTCTGCTCTATTGTTTTTGAAGTATATGAGCCGGCTCCCATTTGAGAGCTGAGATACTTAAAGTAAAATACATGCACACATATATATCGATCATTGGTCAAAACGTTTCTAACAACAGCTGATTTAATAAAAGCTAAAATGATGCTATGAGGAGTCGGCTCATGTTCCTGAGCTGAGACAAATGATCTGGACCACTAAACTTTAATTCCCATCAGTACTAGGATCGCTTAGTCCATCCAAGTCTTATTAATTCAAAGCTTGATCTAAAAAGGAAACTGGACTTCTTTAGACGGCGTAATAAATAAAAGGTTCCGGGGGACGTCAGTATGCTAACGGTTGTCACATGGGGTCGTTAATATCGTCATTGGCTGAGTTTCACTGAGAGTCGTTAAGGGTCACCTGTGGGTCGTTGGGATCACATGATCCTTCATGTGAGTGTGGCCTTACTTGTTTTGACTTTGTTGACACTTCTTTCAAACCAACAACCTCCTCAGTCCAGAATCTGAGTCTAGCTGTCCTGAAAAGAGTGTCCCTTGTCTTTGAGATGGAAATGTACAGCTGAGAGTACAGCAAGTACAGACCAGGTTTTAGAGGTCTTGATGAAGGCCCAGTTAGGGTAATAATTAACCTACACAGATATCTAATTAACCAATAATCAGCCAGTCATTTCAGCTCTACCTCTATGTTATTTGATGTAAGCCTCTGTTAGCTTTGCTCCAAAACATCAGGTAGAAATGTTCTTCTTTTGCTTGAAAATGAAGACAAAAAGGAAATATTTTGTTCTTGTTTTTTTATTGATGACGTCAGACTTCAGTTTGTTCACACATCAGATCAGATCAGCTCTGTCGATTAGAAGAATACATCTCCTTAATGATTTAATCAGGTTTATAAAAGTTTGAAAATGACTTCATTTGACTGTTAACAAAATAATTCATACTGCCAGAAACATTTCTTAAAATGTGATGATAGAATTTCTACAAACGTACAAAGTACAGAGAAAAAAAGATGTACATTAAAGAAAAGTCTGCTGCACAAAGGAGAAGATGTCAAAGTCCCACCCACCAAGTTTGATTGACAGCTGACAACAATCAGCTCTCAGCAACAAACAGGAATCAAAATCAAGTTGAAGAATTCAAACACAGAAGTGAACCCACTGTCCCTGAAATGACTTCAGTCTATTTCAGCCTTCACAACCAAGCTCTGTCTCCAGAATTAACAAAGAGTCCAGCATGTAGAGGCTGAGTGAATGTGGTCTGGACTCTGTGGAGGAGAGTCATGGTTCGAGAGACGCTGTAGAAGGACAGAATACCTGCACTGTGATCCAGGTACACTCCTACTCTGGAGGACCAAGGACCTGAGACAGGAGTCTGCACATTGTTGTACCAAAAGTTATAACTGTTGTTGTCACAATATAGAGCCCAAGATTTGTCATTGTGTCCAAATCCACATTCGATCGAGCTCCCTGCTCTGCTGAGGTTCTTGTATGTGACTGCTATAAAAATTCTTCCACTCCAATCCACCTCCCAGTAACAACGTCCAGTCAGACTCCCTTTACTCAGGACCTGCCACCAGCCAGTGAATCTGTCTGGGTGAATAGAGTAAGATTCGTGCTGATCCATTACTGTTGATTTTCTGTTCCCATCAGATAATAACAGCATTGTGTGTGCTGTGTTTGGATCCAGTGTGATGTCACACGAGTATTTTAAGAACTCAGCTCTGGTCTTGGGCTCTGGTTCTGGTCTTGGTTGTGACAGTAAAACATCCACTTCAGTCCCTGTCTGTGAGATGTTTGTCCATCCCTCTCTCAGGACGTCCTGTAGTATATCTCTGACTCCTGACACAGCCGCTGTCACATCCTCAAAGTACCTCAGAGGACGGGTCTTGATCCTGGATGAATGTGTAGATCCACTGAGTCCTGACAGTGAGGGGTAGTCCTGTAGAAACTGGTTGTGGTCCTCTGTGTGTGCCAGCTTCTGCAGCTCAGCGTCTCTCCTCTTCAGATCAGTGATCTCCTGCTCCAGCTTCTCCTGAAGCTCTTTGACTCGACTCACTTCAGTTTCCTGCTGGGATCTGATCTGCCGCTTCACATCGGAGCCTTTCTTTAACATGATACGGATCATCTCAGTGACCATCTCCTCACTGTACTCCACTGCTTTATCAGCAGAGCCGTTGATAGCCTCCGCCTCCTGTTGAAGCAGCTTCACATCTTTCTCACTGTCCTGGATTCTCTGTTGGATGTTTAGTCGACTCCCCTCGAGCTCTCTCTGCCTCTCGATCCTTTGTGCTGCAGCAGTAACCGTGTCGTGGCCTTTATGTTCGTCCATTAAACAGAGATAACAGATAGACTGCTGATCAGTACGGCAGAATATCTTCATCACCTCATCGTGACGAGAGCAGACGTTCTCCTGGAGCTTCGTTGAGGGCTCCACCAGCTTGTGTTTCTTGAATGGAGCTGCTTCAAAATGAGGCTGAAGGTCTTCTTCACAGTAAGAAGCCAGACACTGCAGACAGGACTTACAGGCTTTCCGTTTCCTCCCGGTGCAGACGTCACAGGCCACATCTTCAGGTCCAGCATAGCAGTGATCAGCAGGAGCAACCGGGAGTTCAGTCTTCTTCATTTCCTCTGCTAAAACTGCTAACATGGTGTTTTTCCCCAGGACAGGTCTCGGTGTGAAGGTCTGCCTACATTGAGGGCAGCTGTAGACTTTTTCCTCATCCTCTGTATTCCAGCGGGTTTCAATACAGGTCAGACAGTAGCTGTGTCCACAGGGAACAGTCACCGGATCCTTCAGTAGATCCAGACAGATGGGACAAGAGAAGGTTCCCTGGTCCAGCTGAACTCCTTTCTGAGCCATTACTGTCTGAGTTTCACTTCCAAAGATTTGTTTGGTAGAATGTTTTATCCCTGATCTACACAACATGTGTTTGTGCAGTGAATGTCATCTCTTGTTGGGTTCACCAGTCTTCAGTATGCCGACCTGAGGGGGAACAAAGAAGTATATGGTTAGATGTGGACCAACAACTTTTGTCTGTGATCATAGCATCCACAAATTCAGGTTAAAACGGTGCTATGCAAAGAGGACACCATATATAAACAAACTGCAGTTTATCAAGCGTCCACTAGAGGGTGGGTGCCGAAACACTGGAAACCACATATGCCCATTCAAGAAAGACGATCTTTACGGCTGAAATAAACATGTTTACAGCCTGGTTCAAAAAACAGTTTACATCCAAGTAGCTGATTTCTCTATCGACACACACTGAACCTGGGGTGAATTTTTTTATAGCTCGGTATTTTCCAAGATATTACATTTACACGTTTTGCCCAAATAAGGACATGCCTGACTTGATGCAGTACGTATTGCTTACTACATTGGAAGGTAGTATGTAGCAGGCGGTTTTGAAAAAAGCCATTGACTTAGTCTTGTTGTTAAAATCCTGTGAAACTCGGGACTGACAACCATAGTTTGTTTATTGTATGTTTTATTTTGAAATTCCACAGCGGAGTATGTGTCGTGGTGAAGCGGGAAAACCAAGCGGCAAACTCCGGTCTCAAACGATGAAGCCCATGTGGAAGTGTTATAAACTGCAATACATCAAGAATCCTCTTGAGGCTGGCTGCAGAAACACCGAAAACCACATAGACACGAACGGGGGAAAGACGATCTTTGCAGCAGAAATAAACATGTTTACAGCCTGGTTCAAAAAACGTCTTGGCCCTACGAAGCTAATCTCTCTATCGGCACACACTGTACGGGGGTGAATTTTTTTCCAACGTGATGGTTCAGAAGATATTAAGATTTGAAGTTTTTGCCCAAATAAGGACATGACTGACGTGACTACCGGTCGGGAACACAAAGCTATTGGCTAGGAGGCTCACACTATGTCACACTCTGCCTGGTTGAGTTCCACATTTCCAATATGGCTGCCGCAGTTGATTGGCTTCAAGACAGCTCTCAGGAACAGATGGGTGACGTCACGGATACTACGACCATTTTTATACAGTCTATGGTTCGAGCTAGTGTGAGGTAAAGAGGCGGGCCTTTAGCCTTTGCGCTAACAGCTACAGTGTTTCCTTTGTAGTGTGTCAGTCCCAAGCGGCAAACTCCGGTCTCAAACGATGAAGCCAATGCGGAAGTGATATAAACTGCAATACATCGAAAATCCGCTTGAGGCTGGCTGCAGAAACACCGGAAACCACATAGATATGAATGGGAAAAAGACGATCTTTGCAGCATTAATAAACTTGTTTACAGCCTGGTTCAAAAAACGGCTTGGCCCTACAACGCTAATCTCTCTATCGGCATACACTGTACGGGGGGTGAATTTTTTTCTAACGTGACGGTTCAGAAGATATTAAGATTATGAGTTTTGCCCAAATAAGGACATGACTGACGTGACTCCCGGTCGGGAACACACAGCCATTGGCTAAGAGACTCACACTACGTCACACTACGTCACACTCTGCCTAGTTGAGTTCCGCATTACCAATATGGCTGCCGCCGTCGATTTGCTTCAAAACAGCTCTCAGGAACAGATGGGTGACGTCACGGATACTACGTCCATATTTTTTACAGTCTATGGTCAGTCCTTAAATGGGCAGAACTTATATAATAATTAATAATCTCAATATCTTCTAAACTACTGCTTTACAAAAAAAAACAGCCCTGTCCAGTGTGTGCTGATAAAGAAATGAGCTCTTCAGACGGTTTTTTGAACCAGACTTTATTTCTGCTGTAAAGAGTCTCTTCTTTGAATGGGTGTGTATGTGATTTCCTATGTCCTGCAGCCAGCCTCAAACGGACACTCAATAAACTGCAGTTTAAAACACTTCATATTCTGAAACCAGAAGTTGGCGCTTGGTAACAACAAGCAGCGTTGAAAACACGAGTGAGTGGAAATACGTGGCACGTTTGAACACACAACACTGTACAGCAGCGTGGGTCTGAGGTAGTTTGGGACATTACAGTTATAAACTAAACAAAGACGACTTCACTACAACAGCTACAGATACACCTTCCATTGAAACCAGCCACCACAACATCAGACCCATTCGACCGAAAGTCGCCAGTTAACTGAGTCGCCTGTTGAACCGAAACACCCGTTAACTCACAGACTTGGTATTTTAACCCGTTTCAAAGACAGTTAAAGTTGTTCTTACCTGTTAAACTCGCTCTATTGGAAGATCAGAATGTCCACAAGCAGAACTTTCAATGTTTCATCAGCAGAGTCCGACCGTATACTGCAGTAACCCCCTCTGTTTCCTCCTACCTATACTGTACCCGGAAGAGATAGTTGAGGTAGGCGGATCATGGCGACGCAAAGGATCCTGGGATATGAAGTCTGTTCCCCAACAGATAACCTATTACTTTATTGATCCCGGGGGGGAAATTCAGTTGTTACAGCAACCCAGACATAAGTACAATCAAGAAGAAGTTTCAATAAGTAAAATAAGATAAGTAAAAACAATAAAGCTAGAATAAAATTTAGATATATACAATGTTACAATGGGATTTAGATTAAATAGCAGTAATTGCAGGCAGTATTAATGTTTCAGTAGTGACAGGTTGACATGGTGTGATTAGAGTTGGTAATGACATATTAAGCAATAAGTAAAAATAAATATGGGTATGTAATATGACCGTGAGTTGTAGTTACAATAATAATGTAATATAACATAATATAATATGGCAAATATAATGATATAATACAATATATTATGCATTATAATAATGCCAGCAGCAGTCAAGAGGCAAACAGCTTTGTTTTTTTCAACTTTCTTTATAAATGTACATAACAAACAATGGGTACATTCAGATGGAACATCATACATAAACAATTATTAAAGATACAGAACAATACAGCTTCAGTTCTTAATTTAAGGTAAATGTTAAAATAATACTTACACAGAAAATAAATAATAATAGAAGTTAAGTAAGGAAAGGGAATCATTTTACAATTCAGTGAGGAATTATTCTAGTGCTCTTGGTCCTTTCCTTTTTTTCAACGATTTTATGTACATTTTTAATTCATTTAGAAAAACAACAAATTTGGGGGATGTTTCATAATCCTGTTTTTGTGAATAAAGAATTTTGAGAGGCATTGAATTATGTTACAGCAGATTTTCATCACTTTTGTTTTTTAAGATCAAACCAAAAGTTATAGGATATTACTTTATTGATCCCAGGGGGGGAAATTCAGTTATGTCATTTATTGAAAAGGATTTTGGAATTGATTACATTTTTACTTTTACCCATTCACTGGCTTATAACGATTTTTTTGTTTAAAATTTCCACACATTGCAAAAACTTTTGAACATTTTAATTAATTAAGATTAAAAATGTATTTTCAAACTTATTTATTTTGATTAATCAGATACAGTATGCAGTACGTATAGCTTACTGCATTGGAAGGTAGTATGTAGCAGGCGGTTTCGAAAACAGCCATTGACTTAGGGTTGTTGTTAAAATCCTGTGAAACTCGGGACTGACAACCAGTTTGTTTATTGTATGTTTTATTTTGAAATTCCACAGCGGAAGTCCGTGTCGTGGTGAAGCGGGAAAACCTTTGATTTTTAATGTACGTCACTAACATTAATAACGGTTTATGTAGCCTGCGGTAAGTCGGCGCTCTGTTCCTGTTAACTAAGTTATAAATGTAGTTTTCTTTATATGATGTGAGAAACTTAGAAGCATTCATATTATTTTTTATAACGAAGTGAATGTTAAATATGTCATTTTATTGCTCTGTAGAGAACTGTTGATTCAATTTGTGAAGCCGAGTAGCGGTTAAGCTAGCTGCTAACTGAATTCTCTTTCATATGAAATCCTGTTTTTAGTTCTCGCGGGAACAGACGACTGGTGTCTCCTTGGTTCTGATCGGCTGTGGCTGTCTCTTCTTATCCCATAATGCAGGTACATTATGATGAATGTCTGAAAAACTGTATTAATATGCAACATTCTACCTTTTGAAAAATACTTTCTGTAATTGAAATTGCGTTTGCATGCTAACGTTCTCACCACTAGATGGCGGCAGAGCCCCGGTTGTTGTCACATTGAGTGAGCTGTAAATAATAATAAAAAATAAAACTTTTATTTGTATAGCATTTTTCAACAGTGCTTCACTAAAACAGACAATAAAAGCAGAGGTAAAAGGTTAAAACTTAGAATATATTCACAAAATAAAAGCTTTACTATAAAGGTGTGTCTGGAGTAGGGTTGCAAAGAGTAGGGAATTTTCAAAGTTGGAAACTTTTCGTGGGAATTAACTGGAATAAACCAGAAATTTACTAAATTGAAGGTTGGCTCTTATTAGGGAAGTTAAATATAATTTGGGTAAATATATTTTATCATAATCCTGACTAAAACAACCAGATTTCATGCAAGTACAGTTGAATATCTATTCTATTCATCAATGGTATTTGTCTTAAGAAATGTATTTTAAAATAGTTATATTCCTTAAGAGTTATTTCAGGGGAATTTTGTGTCTTTTAAAATATGTTTTATTTATTTATTTATCTTGACTTGTGTGTTTTCATTAACTGCCTGTTTTATTTTGCTGCCCATGTAACGCACTTTGTGACTCGGTTTTTGAAAAGTTTTCTACAAATACAAATTATTATTATTATAAAATTAGGGACTGTCTGTGCAAGTCTGATTTCCTCCAGCAGGGTGTACCTACAGCAAAGGCCCTGTCGCCTTTAGTTTTCAGTCTAGACCGTGGAACAGCAAACAGAGCACTGCCAGAGGATCTCAGACTGCGTCCTGGTTCATAGGGGGATCAAAGCTCAGAAATGTATTGAGGGGCGAGTCCATGTTGTGCTTTATATTTGATTAGAAGTATCTCAAAATCAATCCTAAAAACCACAGAGAGTCAGTGGAGGGATGCTTAAATTGGGGGTGGGGAAATGCTTCAGTACTAGTTAAAAGCTGAGCTGCATTTTTGGACTTTACCTTTGAAATATTTCTGAGCTGACAAAAATAGGATTGGACAAACTTCTTTATTTGTGGCTAAGACCCAAGTCCTGGTCACAAATGACTGATGGTTTTACGTGGTTTGCTAATTTATGTAGATTTATCTGGTCAGCCATTATCAGGGTTCTTTTTGCTGCTGGACCAATTAAAATGACTTCAGCTTTATTGTCATTAAGTTGAAGAAAGTTGTCTGCCATCCATGATTTTATTTCTCCATACCTAATAGGTGTATTTATTGTTGATAGTAATGCAGTATTACTATGTGTATATATTTGTTTTGATGTTTTTGTTACATTTTATGTCTATTCTCTTTTTTATGTGCAATAATTTTGCCACGGTTTTACGCTGTGGTCTAGCGTGGACACGGCCCCCTAAACTCCAGGATCATCAGAAAGTAAAGGTAAGCTTCAATACTCTTACATGCCATGACTCCCCGGTAGAATCAGTCGATCAAACTTTAATAAAAAGCACATTTCACACAGTGATTGTAAAACAAGAAACAAGAAGAAGTAAAGTAATGGCAAAACATGCTACATATTAAAATACAAACATGTATTTTGAAGTAGAGACTAATGAATACCAGCAACAATGAAATATATCTTATTAAAAAATAAGTAAAGCATCATAAAATATAATATAAATCATTCAAGCAGATTTTAAGAAATGTTGAAGATAAAATAAAGGCAAAAAAATTTTGTAGACAAATAATTAAAACAATTTTAAAAAAGAACATTAAAATAATATAATTATGAAACTCTACACAAAAGCCAGTCTGAAATAGATACCTTTTAAGTTTGATTTTAAAAGTCTCAATATCTCAATATCCTCTGGCAGGCTGTTCCCTCATCTCAGAGAATCGCGGTCGGAAGCAACAAAATGTTGTTGTGCTTGGTGGAACAGCTAAAAGAGAGGAGCCGGAGGATCTGAGAGGCCTTCCTGGTTCATACACTAAAAACATCCCTGAGATGTAGTCTGGTGCGAGGCCATGCAGTGCCTTAAAGAAACAGACAGGTCCCTAACAGACACCTTGTAGTAGTTGATGTAAAAAACAATGCTGAACACAAAAGGTACTCCTGGTCGCTGTCCAGCAGAGGGCGCTGCTGTAACAAACAAAATACCAGTTCAAGTGTGACACTGAGTGATACTGTACATCATAGACAGTTTTCACAGAATGAATGAAGCAGTTAAATGCTAATAATGGCATTTCATGACAAATGATGAATTAAGTTGAATCATTATGGGATGTTTGGAGATCAGTAGGGACTTGTTTTTGAAGTATATGAGCCGGCTCCCACTTGAGAGCTGAGATACTTAAAGTAAAATACATGCACACATAGATATCAATCATTGGTTAAAACATTTCTACAAATGGCTGATTTAATAAAAGCTAAAATGATGCTATGAAGAGTCGGCTCATGTTCCTGAGCTGAGACGAATGATCTGGACCACTAAACTTTAATTCCCATCAGTACTAGGATCGGTTAGTCCATCCAAGTCCTCTTAATTCAAAGCTTGATCTAAAAAGGAAACTGGACTTCTTTAGACGGCGTGAGAAATAAAAGCTACCGGGGGTCGTCAGTATGCTAACGGTTGTCACATGGGGTCGTTAATATCGTCATTGGCTGAGTTTCACTGAGAGTCGTTAAGGGTCACCTGTTGGGATCGTTGGGATCACATGATCCTCCATGTGAGTGTGGCCTTACTTGTTTTGACTTTGTTGACACTTCTTTCAAACCAACGACCTCCTCAGTCCAGAATCTGAGTCTAGCTGTCCTGAAAAGAGTGTCCCTTGTCTTTGAGATGGAAATGTACAGCTGAGAGTACAGCAAGTACAGACCAGGTTTTAGAGGTCTTGATGAAGGCCCGGTTAGGGTAATAATTAACCTACACAGATATCTAATTAACCAAAAATCAGACGCACAAAGGAGAAGATGTGAAAGTCCCGCCCACCAAGTTTGATTGACAGCTGACAACAATCAGCTCTCAGCAACAAACAGGAATCAAAATCAAGTTGAAGAATTCAAACACAGAAGTGAACCCACTGTCCCTGAAATCACTTCTGTCTATTTCAGCCTACACAACTCAGCTGATCCATAATAAACACAGAGTCCAGCATGTAGAGGCTGAGTGAATGTGGCCTGGACTCTGTGGAGGAGAGTCATGGTTTCAGAGACGCTGTAGAAGGACAGAATACCTGCTCTGTGATCCAGGTACACTCCTACTCTGGAGGACTGAGGACCTGAGACCGGAGTCTTCACATTGTTGAACCAAAAGATATAACTGTTGTTGGAACAATCTAAACACCAAGATTTGTCATTGCGTCCAAACAAACATTCATGTGAGCTCCCTGCTCTTCTGATGTTCTTGTATGTGACTGCTACATAAACTATTCCTGTCCGCTCCACCTCCCAGTAACAACGTCCAGTCAGACTCTCTCTACTCAGGACCTGAAGATAATAAATGAATCTGTCTGGGTGACTAGAATAAGACTGGTGTTGATCCATACGTGTTGCTTTTCTGTTCCCATCAGATAATAACAGCTGTGTGTTCGCTGTGTTTGGATCCAGTGTGATGTCATGTGAGTATTTCAAGAACTCAGCTCTGGTCTTGGGCTCTGGTTCTGGTCTTGGTTGTGACAGTAAAACATCCACTTCAGTCCCTGTCTGTGAGATGTTTGTCCATCCCTCTCTCAGAACGTCCTGTAGTTTATCTCTGACTCCTGACACAGCCGCTGTCACATCCTCAAAGTACCTCAGAGGACGGGTCTTGATCCTGGATGAGTGTGTAGATCCACTGAGTCCTGACAGTGAGGGGTAGTCCTGTAGAAACTGGTTGTGGTCCTCTGTGTTTGCCAGCTTCTGCAGCTCAGCGTCTCTCCTCTTCAGCTCAGTGATCTCCTGCTCCAGCTTCTCCTGAAGCTCTTTGACTCGACTCACTTCAGTTTCCTGCTGGGATCTGACCTGCTGCTTCACATCAGAGCGTCTTTTCTCCATGAGACGGATCAGCTCAGTGAACATCTTCTCACTGTGCTCCACTGCTTTATCAGCGGAGCCGTTGATAGCCTCCACCTCCTGTTGAAGCAGCTTCACATCTTTCTCTCTGTCCTGGATTCTCTGCTGGATGTTTAGTCGACTCCCCTCGAGCTCTCTCTGCCTCTCAGTCCTTTCTGCTGCAGCTGAGACTGTGTCGTGGCCTTTATGTTCGTCCATTAAACAGAGATAACAGATAGACTGCTGATCAGTACGGCAGAACATCTTCATCACCTCATCATGATGAGAGCAGACGTTCTCCTGGAGCTTCTCGGAGGGCTCCACCAGCTTGTGTTTCTTAAATGGAGCTGCTTCAAAATGAGGCTGAAGGTGTTTCTCACAGTAAGAAGCCAGACACTGCAGACAGGAGTTGTAGGCTTTCCGTTTCCTCCCGGTGCAGACGTCACAGGCCACATCTTCAGGTCCAGCATAGCAGTGATCAGCAGGAGCAGCTTGGAGTCTAGTCTTCTTCAGCTCCTCCACTAAATCTGCTAACATGGTGTTTTTCCTCAGGACAGGCCTCGGTGTGAAGGTCTGCCTACACTGAGGGCAGCTGTAGTCTCTCTTCTCATCCTCTTTATCCCAGTGGGTTTTAATACAGTTCATGCAGTAGCTGTGTCCACAGGAGGTAGTCACCGGATCCTTCAGTAGATCCAGACAGATGGAACAGCAGAATCTCTCTCGGTCCAGCTGGTTCTGATCCATTTCTCCTCTCAGTGACGGTCAAAGAGTTCCTCTAACTCCAGATAGAAACAGTGTCTGAGCTCTGATGGAAGGCAGCGGTCTGCTCTTGTTGACTCTCTGCAGTGAATGATGAACAGAGAGTTATCTTGGTGGATCAGAGTTCACTGTATGGAGGACAGGAGGAGGAGTTCTCCGTCTTTGAGAGCGGTAACAGTCAGGATGTGTTCTCTTTGGTTTACAGCCTGCAGTAAAAGTTGAACTTTGACCTTTGATACTTTGCTGTCAGCAGTTTGATATGAAATGTTTGTCCTTCTTTTATATTTGGTGTAAAGTTTGTCAGAATAAAAAGCAGTCAGTGTTTCATATTTTGAAATACAGAGTTGAGTTTTGTCATCTTTCTTCCTGCGTTCAGATCCTCACGACCTGTTAGAGAACTTTCATTCAGCTCTTGTCCCGAGGTGGGTCTTTACAAGTCCAATGTAATCACAGTACACAGCTTGAAGTGTCATAAAACCATATTCCTCCACAGACACAATAAAACACTCACACCATATTATATCCCTTCATGTGGATCAATCATCCACCAATACCTCCCAAAGGTTCACCATCAATCCACCTTGACTCTCTGATCTGCTGGAAGAATTCTGAATCCTGTTTTTAAAAGTGAACAACATCAGATCTTTAGTTCGACGACTCAAACCATGAAGCTTCTTCACTTCTTGAGTCTCTGAGAGGAGCAGAATAAATGTTCATTGTTACTGTGGTTCAAGAAAACTGGACAAAACGGAGAACAGAGGTGAAACAAACGGGACAGGAGAGCGGAGAGAGTGATCCATTTTAAATTCTACTTTGAGTTTGGACCTGTGGGTTTATTGATGTTTCATCAGAACAAAACCTTTGTAGCTGCTAGGACGCTCTGAAGGACGCGGCTAGCATTGTGTTTAGCATCTAAAGCTCACCATGTCTGTGTGTGCAGACTGCAAAGTGGAATACTCACGACTACGGGAGGACTTGCA